>NW_019943186.1:0-5355 GCF_002910315.2 Salvelinus sp. IW2-2015 | reverse complement strand
TGTGTTGTGTGCGTGCGTGCGTGCGTGCGTGCGTGCGTGCGTGCGTGCGTGCGTGCGTGCGTGCGTGCGTGCGTGTGCTGTTTGTTGTGTGTCTGTGGATGAGGATAGCTCTTTCAGCTCCTCTTCTCTTCCGCCGGGCATTCTGCTATCCCTCCCCTCTTTATTCCTGCTTCCTCTCCTCTCTAAAAGTATCCCCTCTTCAGGGGTTTCTCCTCTCTGTTAGCTTCCTCTTCTCATTTGATCAATTCCCTCCCAGCCTCCTGTGGCTGTGAGAAAACCCATACAGAGTTACTGTCAATGATATGTGTATATATGTGTGTGTGTGCGTGCGTGTTTGTGCGTGTGCATGTGTGTGTGTAGCCTCACCCTATCCCCAACAATAGACTTCCAATTAAACATGTTTATTTCTCTCTTTCCTCTCCCTCTCGCCTCTCGTTTTTCCTCTCCTGTCCCACATGAAGAAATACTACAGTGTATACTATGGCAGGAATACTTTAGTGTTGTTGTTTTATTATCTTTCTCCTTGAGAAAACCTATTGGACAAATACTAAAACAGCAAATGTTCCATAACCTGTAGGTAGGTAGGACTGGGGTCTGAGCGGATAGTTCAGAGCTTCTGCTCGTTTCTATAAGCATAGCGACGGCGATGAACCTTGGTAGGGACATCTCAGGGCTTCATGGCCTCTTCTATCCCTCTTCTCCATGTACCGGTCTGGTGAAGGTCAGGTAAGGTACAAGGGGGAGTGGAGTTCTCCTTTTTTCTTCCTCAACTTGATTTGATTAAAACAAACTTGAATGGATTTACAATACAAAGAAGTAAAATAAAATAAAATATTTAAAAAAAAAWATATATATATATAATAAAAATAGAGTAGGAGGGGTTGGGTAAAGGATACAAACCTGGTTCAGGGTAAAGGTTTAAAGGGAAGGGTTGGGTAGAGGATACAAACCTGGTTCAGGGTTTAGGTTTAAAGGGAAGGGTTGGGTAGAGGATATTAACCTGGTTCAGGGTAAAGGTTTAAAGGGAAGGGTTGGGTAAAGGATACAAACCTGGTTCAGGGTAAAGGTTTAAAGGGAAGGGTTGGGTAAAGGATACAAACCTGGTTCAGGGTAAAGGTTTAAAGGGAAGGGTTGGGTAGAGGATACGAACCTGGTTCAGGGTTTAGGTTTAAAGGGAAGGGTTGGGTAGAGGATATAAACCTGGTTCAGGGTAAGGGTTTAGGTTTAAAGGGAAGGGTTGGGTAGAGGATATTAACCTGGTTCAGGMWAAGGTTTAAAGGGAAAGGTTGGGTAGAGGATACAAACCTGGTTCAGGGTAAGGGGAACTGGGTTGGGGAAAGGCGTAAATACCTTTATTAAAAATAGAAAGTAGGGGATGTAAACTTGTTCTTTAGGATATTGGGAGGGGAGTGGTGGTTTTTGATTTTTGAAAAGAGGATTTATGGTTGTAGTTATTGTTGATTTTGTTTGTGTTCCATTAAGCTCTGGAAAAAAGTGCAGTAAAACTGTCATTTGTGAAAATGGCAGCTTCTATTGCAGTGCCTAGTGTGTTTTTGTGTATGTGGGGAGTCTGTATGACATCTTGATGGTTTTGAATGTTTTCTGACATGAGACCTCCCCACGGTACACCAGGCTGGCGTAGCATATTCAAATAGCTGTACACTGGTACACTCTGATGGCTGTTCCTGGGGAGGCACCTCCTTTTCTTCTATAGCGTAGCCTCAGGTGGTTTAGGTTCTTCCTTCCCTCGCACTGGGTCTTCAGGACGTTGACCTTGACCCACCACAGATTGGTCCAGTTCTCCATCTCTGTTATGCTCTTCTGTAGCTTTTTACCAGCAACGTTTTTAGAGGAGGCCCAATAACAGAGATTGTCTCTGAACTGGGCCACTTGTCCCTCTCTATCACGCCCTGACCTTAGAGAGCATTTTATGTCTCTATTTTGGGTTTGGTCAGGGTGTGATTTGGGTGTGCATTCTATGTTCTATTTTCTATGTTTTTGTATTTCTTTGTTTTGGCCGGGTTTGGTTCTCAATCAGGGACAGCTGTCTATCGTTGTCTCTGATTGGGAACCATACTTAGGTAGCCCTTTTCCCTCCTTTCTGTGTGGGAAGTTGTCTTTGTTTGTGGCACTATAGCCCTTAAGCTTCACGGTCGTTTTGTATGGTTTATTGTTTTTGTTGGCGTCATTTCTAATAAAGGGAAAATGTACGCTCACCACGCTGCGCTTAGGGTCCAGTTCTTTCGACGACCGTGACACTCTCTTGGATAATAAATATCACAGGCGTACATTAAAAACAGTAGAGGACTGAGGGTGGAGCCTTGGGGTAATCCCGCCTCTGGAGAGAAGCTGAATGATGTGGCTTCTCCCACCCTCACCGCTATCTCCCGTCGATTAGCTGTTATAACCATAGGGAACATAATATATGTTCCGTACTGTAGGTTTCTCACTTACGGGAGGCAAAAATTGGGATATGGGGGAGGAGAATGGGCGGGTATATGCAAATAAATACTGTAGTATTTACTATAGTAAAAAGCAAATCAGGTTTTTGCAGACTGTAGTGTTTTTGCTGACATTTCTGAGGTACTTTACTACAGTGTGTTTTGTGGCTAATACTGTAATATATACTATACTACTCTACAATATACTACAAAATACTATACTAAGTACTACACATGATTGAGGGATACTACAGTGTGTACTATAGTATTCTACAGTATCCTACATTTTACTACAGAATTGTATAGTAAGTACTGTGGTAATCTATAGTAAACTGCAGTATTTTCTTATGTGGGCTGTTCAGATGGATGTGAAAACGATTCGAAATATACACACAGAGAAGCAGAGAGAAACAGACAAAGATACACAAAAAATGGATTGTCGATTTAAAAGAGAGAAAGAACAAAAAAATACACTTCAGGGTTCTCCTCCTTTCTGTTCCTCTCACACTCACTCACTCACTCACTCACTCAGGTAGACACCGCTGGAGACAGAGAGAGGGAGAGGAAGTGAAAGAGGGAAGGAGAGGAGGAGGGAAAGACAGGGTGAGGAAAATGGATTAACTGTTTTCTTTCATCGGAGAGCACCTTTCTGACCTACTTTTTACAGATTTTACACAGACACACACAGAGAGAGAGAGAAAGTAGAAAATAATTGAAAGAAAGAGAAAGACAGAAAGAAAGAGAAAGAGAGAAAGTAGAAAAGAAAGAAAGAAAGAGAAAGAGAGAAAGAAAGAGAAAGAGAGAAAGAAAGAGAGAAAAAACGAGAGAAAGACAGAAAGAAGGAAAGACACCGACATGAGGTGCCATTCGAGAGGTCTATAGACTGCAAAGAGGATGAAGTCACCTAATGTGCATCATTTATTTTTCATTCAAGTTTCCAGTGACGCTTCTGGTAATATCATCACTGACGTAAAGCATGTGACGTGTGTGTACGCCCTGAGTGTTCGACATCATTACTGATGAAGTGTAAGCCAACTCTTGCGGTTTGTGTGTGTATGTGTGTGAGCCACCACTCCTGTGAAGCACTATCCACTGGGCCCAGCTTTCACAGTGGCCGTGTCCGAATATATGTACGTGCTAAACAGTAGAAATGTAGGGTACGTTTTATACTATGTGAAATTTCAGTATGCTTTAAATGCCAGGATGTCATACTAATTTCAGCTTTTTATCTAGTAGAATTCACTGTTGAAGAAGAGAATCGTATTTCCAGACCCATGTGTGTCTGACAACAGCTGATAATCAGTTGAGGGGAACCACTTTACCAACATGAAGGAATGGTGGGAATCAATAGTACTGCTGAATAGATGAGGCATTCTCAGTAGCATGAGCCCAGTAGGCTGATATTTGTTGCTTACTGCATTCGTTTTTACTAAACAGCACATTCTAAATAGTACACGGTATGATTAGTACAGAGTATAAAGTTTAATTAAAGAACTCGAGACAGATTTTGGACACGGCCACCGTGTCAGTGACGTCACTCCTGTGTAACATTAGCCAGGAGTATATGAGTCACACTGAAGCTCTAGGAGTACTACTTCCGTTACTCCATTCACTTCACATATTGAGGTGTGCATAAGTGTGTGTGTGTGTGTGTGTGTGTGTGTGTGTGTGTGTGTGTGTGTGTGTGTGTGTGTGTGTGGTGTGTGTGTGTGTGTGTGTGGTGTGTGTGTGTGTGTGTGTGTGGGTGTGTGTGTGTGTGTGTGTGTGTGTGGTGTGTTGTGGGATTGGAAACGGACAGATGGATTGAAAGGAAGAAAACACTGAGGGACTATTGGCCACTACTCCTCTCCTCCTCTCTCTTCTCTCTCTCTCATCTCTCTCTCTCTCTCTCTCTCTCTCTCTCTTCTCCCTCCTCTCTACCCCACTCTCCCCCTCCTCTCTCTTCTCCTCTCCCATCTCTTCCCCCCCTCTCTCTCTCCTCCCCTCTCTCTCTATCTCCCCCCTTCTCTCTCTCTCTCTCTCTCTCCTCCTTCCCTCTCCTCTTCCCTTCTCTCTCCCTCTTCCCCCCTCTCTCCCCCCCCCTTTTCTCTACCTCTTCCCCTCTCTCTCTCTTCTCTCTCTGTCTCCTCTCGTCTCTCTCTCCTCTTCCTCTCCCCCCTCTCTCTGCTCCCTCTCTCCATCCTCTCTCTCCCTCTCCCCTCTCTCCTCTCTCCCCTCTTCTCTATCTCCCTCTCTCTCTCTACTTCTCTCTCTCTCTCTCTCTCTCTCTCTCTCTCTCATCTCTTCTTCTTCTCTCTCTTTCTCTCTCTCTCCCTCCTCTCCCTCTCTCTCTCCCTCCCCCCTCTCTATCTCCCTCTTTTCCCTCTCCCCTCTTCTCTCTCTCTCCCTCTCTCTCTATCTCCCCTCTCTCTCTCTCTCTCTCTCCCTCTCTCCCTTCTCCCCCTCTCTCTCTCCCTCTCCCCCCTCTTTTCTCCCTCCCTCCTCCTCTGCTCTCTCTTTCATCTCTCTCCCTCTCTCCCCCTCTCTCTCTTCTCTTCTCTCTCTCACAACATATAGCACTCACACATGCTGGAGGTAACCTCCATGTGTGCCTCTCTCACTCTGGCACAGATTTATTTTTGATCAGCTCTATGTTTCCGACCAGCTTGTGTCCTCAAGGTGCTGTGTGTGTGTCGTGTCATTGAGGACAGTCTAGTAAATGGAAGCGAGTCCCCCTCCCCAAACACACACACACACACACACCACCACACAGATAGACACACACACGACGACACACACAGACAGACACACAACGACAAACCAGACACACACCGCCCCCAACCCATTTCTCCTAATGAGCTCTTGTGAGCAGGGAGAGAGGAGAACAGATGAGAAAAAGTTAAAATGACGAGGGAAACTAGGAGAGGACAAGCAG
>NW_019943185.1:157406-165453 GCF_002910315.2 Salvelinus sp. IW2-2015 | reverse complement strand
GTTCCACCACTGTACTAACCTGTCACACACTGAAGGCCTATAGTTCACCCACATTACTAACCTGTCACCACACTGAAGCCTAAATTAGGTCACCACATGTACATAACCTGTCACACACTGGAAAGACCTATAGGTTTCACCACTGTACTTAAACCTGTCACGACACTGGAAGACCTTAGGTTCCACCACTGTACTAACCTGTCACACTACTGAAGGCTATAGGTTCACACTGACTAACCTGTCACACACTGAAGACCTACTAGTTCACCACTTTGTAACTAAGCCTGTCACACACTGAAAGCCTATAGATTCACCCACTGCTACTAACCTGTCACACACTGAAGGCCTATAGCGTTCACCACATGTACTAACCTGTCACACACTTGAAGCACCTATAGGTTCACCAACTGTACTAACCTGTCACACCAACTGAAGACCTATAGGTCACCACTGTTACTAACCGGTCACACACTAGAAGAACCTATTAGGACTTCACCAACTGTACATAACCTGTCACACACTGAATGACCTGTATAGGTCACAAACACTACTGCACTAAACCTGTCACATAACTGAAAGAAACCTATAAAGGTTCACCACATGTACTAACGTCACACAACTGAATGAGACCTATAGAACGTTCACCACAGGCTTTACTAACCTGTCACACACTGAAGTCCTATAGAGTTCTACCACTGTACTACCTTGTCACACACTGAAACTAGTAGGTTCACCAACTGACCTAACCTGTCACACACTGAAGGCTATAGTTCACCACTGTACTAACCTGGTCACACAACCTGAAGCCTTAGGTTACCACTGTACAACCTGTACACACACTGAAGACGTATAGCGTTCACCACTGTTACTAAACCTGCTCACACACTGAAGACCTAGTAGGTTCACCACTGTACCTAAACTCTGTCACACACTGAAGAACCTTATAAGGTCACCACCGTACTAACCTGAATCACACACTAAGAAGGACCTTATAAGGTGCACCACTAGTACTAACCTGTCACACACTGAAGACGCTATAGGTTACACTGTACCTAACCTGCACCAAACTAGAAGGGCCTATACCGCTTCCCACCACTGTACTAACCTGTAAACACACACTGAAGACCTAAAAGTCACCCACTTACCTAACCACTTCACCACACTGAAGGAGGCCTATGAGATTCACCACTGTACTTAACCTGTCACACACCTGAAGCGGCCTGATAAGGTTCACCCACTGTTTACCTGAAACTGTCACACACTGAAAGACCTATAGATTCACCACCTGTACGAACCTGTCACACACTGAAGGCTAAAATAGCGTTCACCACATGTTACTAACACTGTCACAACACTGGAAACCAATATGTAGTTCACCACTGTACCTAACCTGTCACACACTGAAGAAGACCTATAAGGTTCACCACTGTACTAACCATGTCACACACTGAAGGCCGATAGGATTCACCAACTGTACCCAACTGTCCATCACACTGAAGACCTAAGGTTCACCACTGATGACTAACCATTGTCACACACTGAAGACCTATAGCGTTCAACCACTGTAACTAACCATGGTTACACACACTGAAGGCCTATAGGTTCACCACGTTAAGTACAGTAACCTGTCACACCACTGGAAGACCTATAGGTTCACACACCCTGTACTAACCTGTCGACACACTGAAGGCCCTATAGGTTCCACCACTGTTACTAAGCCTTCACATACTGAAGGCCTATAGGTTCACCACGTTACTAACCTGTCACAAACACTTGAATGAGCTCTATAGGTTTCACCCACTGTACTAACCTGTCACACACTGAAGACCTATAGGTTCACCACTGTACTAGAGCCGTGTAACACACAAACTGAGGAGAACCTATAGATTCACCACTGGAGCTAACCTAAATTACACACTGAAGGCCTAATAGGTTCACCACTGTACCTGAACCTGTCACATACTGAAGACCTATAGTTCTACACTGTAAAGTTAAACCTGTCACACATGAAGACCTATAGGTTCGACCCACTGGTACTTCTCCAAAAACTGTTCACATACTGAATTGTCTATATGTTCTTCCACTGTACTAAATTGTCACATAACTGGAAAGACCTATAGGTGTCACCACTGTATTAACCTGTAAACACACAAACTGAAGACTATAGGTTGCTACGCTACGGTGGTACTAAACACTGTATCACACACTGAAGACCTATAGGTTACACCACTGTTTACTAGAACTGTCACACAACTGAAGGACCTATAGTTCAAAACCAGCTGTACTGACCGTTTTCACCACAGCTGAAGGCCCTATAGGTTCGCCACTGTACTAGAACCTTCGACACACGTGAAGACCTATAGGTTCACCACTGATACTAAACCGTCACACACTGAAGGCCTATAGGTTCACCACTTGTTACTAAACCTGTCACACACTGAAGGCCTATAGGTTCACCACTTTACTTAACCTGTCACACACTAAACCTATAGGTTGCACCCACTGTACTAACATGTCACAACACTTGAAGACTATAGGTTCACCACTGTTACTTAACCGTCACCACACTGGAAGTCTATAGGTTCACCACTGTATTAACCTGTCACATACTGAAAACCTATAAGTTCACACTGTTACTAACGCTGTCACATAGCTGTAAGGCCGTTCATAGTTCACCACATGTACTAACCTGTCACTACACTGAAGACCTATAGGTTCACACCTGTACCTGTCACCACACTGAAGGCCTATAGGTTCACCACTGTATTAACCGTCACAACTGAAGGGTCTATAGGTTTCACACTGTTATAAACCTGTGCACACACTGAAGGCCATAGGTTCACCACTGTACTAACCTGTCAGCACACTGAAGGCTATAGTACCGCCACTGTAACTAACCGTCACACACTGAAGACCGTATAGGTTCAACACGTGGTACTAACCGTTCACACACTGAAGGCCTATTAGGTTCGACCACTAATACGAAACCTGTCACACCACTGAAGGCCTTATAGGTTCACCACTGGTACTAACCTTCACACACTGAAGACCTATAGGTCACCACTTCAAGCTAACCTGTCACACACTGAGAGGCCTGATAGGTCACCACTTACTAACTGTCATCACACTGAAGACCTATAGGCCTTCCACCTCACAATTGTACTAAACCATAATGCACACACTGATAAGGCCGCCTATAGTTCACCACTGTATTAACCTGCTACACAACACTGTTAGGCTATAGGTCACCACTGTAATTAACCTGTCACAATACTGAAGTTCATAATATGTTCTCCACTGGTACTAACCTGTCACATACTGAAGAACCTATAGGTTCACCACTGTCACACACTGAAGCCTATAGGTTCACCACTGACTAAACCGTGTCACACACTGAAGGCCTATACCGTTCACCACTGTACTAACCTGTCACACACTGGAAGACCTATGAGGTTCCAACCCACGGTACTAACCTGGTCACACACTGAAGGCCTATAGCGTTCACCACTGTACTAACCTGTCACATTACTGACAGACCTATAGTTCACCACGTGTACTAACCTGTCACACACTGAAGACCTCAGTTCACCACGTACTAACCTGTCACACACGTGAAGACCTATAACGTTCACCACTGTTACTAACATGTCACGACACTGAAGGCCTATAGGTCACCACTGTACTAACCTGTCCACACACCTGAAGAACCTCATAGGTTCACCACTGTACTAACCTGTCCCACATACTGAAGCACCTATAGGTTCACCACTGTACTAACCCTGTCACACCACTGAAGACCTACTAGGTCACCAACTTACTAACCTGTCACACACTGGAAGACCTATAGGTTCCACCACTGTACTAACCTGTCACACACTTGAAGACCTATAGGTTCACCACTTACTGAACCTGTCCCACACTGAAGACCTTATAGGTGCAACCACTGTACTAACATGTCCACACACTGAAAGGCCTATAGGTTCACCACTGTACTAACCTTCACACACTGAAGACCTATAGGTTCACACGTACTAACCGGTCACAGGACGTGGAAGGCCTATAGGTTCACCCACTGTACTAAACCTGTCACACACTGAAACCTATAGGATTCACCGACTGTACTAACCTGGTCACACAACTGAAGGCCTATAGATTCACCACTGTACTAACCTGTCACACACGAAGCACCTTATGCGTTCACCACTGTACTAACCTGTCACAACTAAGGTCTATAGGTCACCACTGTACGTAAACCTGTCAGCACACTGAAGGCCTATAGGTCACCCACTGGACTAACCTGTTCCACACACTGAAGGCCTTAGGTTCACCACCCTGTACAAAACCTGGTCACACACTGAAGGCCTATAGGTTCACCACTGTTACTAACCGTCACACCACTGAAAGACCTATAGGTTCACCACTGTACTAAACCTGTCACATTTACTGAAGGCCTATAGGTTCACCACTTATCTAACCTGTCACACAGCTATGAAGACCGATAGGTTCTCAAACACTGTACTTAACCTGTTACACACTGAAGGCCTATAGTTCACCGACTTTGGGTAGCTGACCTGTTCACATTACTAAGAAGACCTATAGGTTCACCACTTATGAACCTGTCACACACTGGTAAGAGCCTATAGTTCACGCACTGTACAACCTGTCACATACTGAAGGCCTATAGGTTCACCACTGTACTAACCCTGTCACGACACTGAAGAACTATTAGATTCACCACTGTACTAACCTGTCACCACCAGCTGAAGGCCTATAGGTTCACACGTGTTACTAACTGTCACACACTGAAGACCTATAGGTTCACCACTGCTGAGCGTAACCGTGTCACAGCACTGAAGACCTTATAGGTGCACCACTGTACTAACCTGTCCACACACTAAGGCCTATAGGTTCACACTGTTACTAACCTGTCACACACTGAAGACCGATAAGATTCACCACTGTACTAATCCTGTCACACACTGAAGACCTAATAGTCACACTGTACTAACCTGTCACCCACACTGAAGGCCTATAGGTTCACCAACTGTACTAACCTGTCACAACACTGAAGGTCTATAGGTCACCACTGTACTAACCTGTCACACACTGAAGACTTATAGGTTCACCACTGTACTAACCTGTGCCAACACTGAAACTCTATAGTTCACACTGTTACAACCTTGTCACAACACTGAAGACTATAGGTTCACCACTGTACTAACCGCACACACTGAAGGCCTATAGTTCACCACTGTACTAACCTGTCACACAGCGTGAGGAGGCCTTATACCTATAGGTTCACCACTGTACTAACCTGTCACACACTGAAGACCTATAGGTTCACCACAGTACTAACCTGTCACACACTGGAGGTCTACTGAGCAAACATGTCTATAATATATAAAGCTGTTAAGATATTCATGTATCAACGAAGGAGTGTATATATATATATGGCTTGGCGAAGAGGTTTTATGCGCTGACTGAATGGCAGCTGATAAATATTCGTTTTTTTACTCCGCTGCTCTCGGCTGGTCTCCGAAATAAAGTCGTCACTGTCCCGAGACAGAATCATGACCGAGTACAAATGTATCCGAAACAGAGACAAGACCGAGACGCTCAATATGTGGTCTTTGAGACCCGGACTCGAGTACTACTAACACTGGAGCAAAATAATCAAAATGGTTTTATTGTCATTAGCTGACTGCAGAAAGGGTTTGTGTGAACACTCCAAAAGGACACCGTGTTCTGCTGTTCACCACTCCCACAGGGAAAAAGCTACACAAGTTCAGAAAACAAAGAGAGAGAGAAAAAACATTGTTTTAAAAAAAAGATTTCTCAGCCTCCACATTGTCTCATAAACTATGACCTGCATCTCCCACAACACCCACAATGAAATGCCAACGGTCCTGTGCCACCTTGTACGACCCAAGCAAAATGTCAAAACATGCAGGATTAGTTGAGACATTGTGCTTGGTGGCCACAATGCTGGGCACAGCGGTAAGGGTTAGCCATAGGGAGCCTAGTAAAGTAGATCACATCGGACATGCTAGATGGTAGCACGGCAAGGTTCACAGAGGACACTATAAGAAAGGAGGAGAAAGAGAAGAGGAGGACAAAATGCTAAAAGGCAGTTCTAGTTCTCTGAATCTTCTGCTCCATGTTAGTAGTGAAACCCCAAAACAACTAACCTGGAACAGGAAGTTAAGATGGTGATTCAGACCAACTAACCTGGAACAGGAAGTTAAGATGGTGATTCAGACCAACCAACCTGGAACNAGGAAGTTAAGATGGTGATTCAGACCAACCAACCTGGAACAGGAAGTTAAGATGGTGATTCAGACCAACCAACCTGGAACAGGAAGTTAAGATGGAGATCCACAGCACAGGGGGGAAGGCTGAGTTTAGTCTCTCCTAACTCTTCTAGAAAAAAAAGGTATGATTTCATACTATCATTGAAAACCTTGAATAATTTTTACCATTTCATGTGAACATCCCATCGCTTAAAAACTTCTTGACGCACGGATCTCTTTAGCGGGATCATTTTGAAAATATGCTTTACAGCTAAAGCAATCCAAGTGTTTTTGTGAGTTTATCGATCACTAGACAAAACATTGGTCACGAAAGTCAGAAAAGCAATAAAATTAATCGCTTACCTTTGATGATCTTCGGATGTTTGCACTCACGAGACGCCCAGTTACACAATAAATGTTCCTTTTGTTCGATAGATTATTTTTATATCAAAAAACCTCCATTTGTTTGGCGCGTTATGTTCAGTATTCCACAGCCTTAGGCAAGTCAGCAAGGGTTGACGAAAATTCCAAATAGTATCCGTAAAGTTCGTAGAAACATGTCAAACGTTTTTAATAATCAACCCTCAGGTTGTTTTTAACATAAATAATCGATAATATTTCAACCGGACGGTAAACTATTCAATAACAGAGATAAAGAAAATGTTGAGCTACAACTTTCGCGCGCATGAACTAATGGAAGGACATTCAGCTATCCACTGACGCGATTTGATAAATCTCGCTCATTTTTCAGAATAAAAGCTTGAAACTATGTCTAAAGACTGTTCACACCCTGAGGAAGCCATAGGAAAAGGAATCTGGTTGATATCCCTTTAACAGATCCTACCCTTTTCCTGATATGACAAATGTAAGCCAGGAAAAGGGACCAAAACCCATCAGCGAGCCAATTCATCGGAAAGGAATACAGGCCTTAGTCTGAAGCCAAAGATAGAGCCAGTATTACATACATTAATAGACAGTCTAAACACATGTTGTTGTTGTGTGTAGTGCTGCTGTTCTCTTGACACTCTCTATAGGTGGCTGCCCTGCCTGTCCGCCTGCCTGTCCGCCTGCCTGTCATCCTGCCTGTCCGCTTACCTGCCCTGCCTGTCCGCCTGCCTGTCCTACTGCCAGTCCGCCTACCTGCCCTGCCTGCCTGTCCGCCTACCTGCCCTGCCTGTCCGCCTGCCTGTCCTCCTGCCTGTCCGCCTGCCCTGCCTGTCCACCTGCCTGTCCCCCTGCCTGTCCGCCTGCCTGTCCGCCTGCCTGTCCTGCCTGCCTGTCCTCCTGTCTGGGCCGATGCTCAGAGGATGACAGCAGTGCTGAGGAAGGTATTTTACCTGCACTACTTCCCCATCTGGCTCTGGCTAAAAGTAGTGCACTATGTAGGGAATAGGGTGCTGTTTTAGATACTGTAAAACATACACAACTTCTCTCTCTCTTTGAGCGTCAACATGGCACTAGCTCTTCGGCCGGGGCTCGACATTATAAAAGGTTTCCTGATAGACAAACAGCTTCCGCCTCCTAGGAATGACTGTTAGAATGTTTCACTAACAGCTTCCCCCTCCTAGGAATGACAGTTAGAACATTTCACTAACAGCTTCCCCCTCCTAGGAATGACAGTTAGAATGTTTCACAAACGGCTTCCCCCTCCTAGGAATGACAGTTAGTGAAACATTCTAGTAAGATGTCGCAAGGATAATGAAAGAGAAGGGGGAGGAGGACAAAACAGAGGAGAGAGAGAGAGAGAGAGAGAGAGA
>NW_019943185.1:153353-156956 GCF_002910315.2 Salvelinus sp. IW2-2015 | reverse complement strand
GAGAGAGAGGGAAAGAGAGAGAGAGAGACTGTGTTAGGGGAAGAGGAATACTGGTCACTGGGGGAACATTATGGTAGGAGGGGTACATTGACACCCTGGATAAATCTCCTAATGTGTCTAAATCCATGTAGGAATGCGTAAAGATATGTCAGAGAGGAATGATCTGTGATTGCATTCTACTGCCCATAGAATGGCGTCACCGTTAGGGCTGTCACTGTCAAGGAATGTTGGATAGATATATACAATATATATACACACACACACACTCAGTGGCCAGTTTATTAGGTACACCCATCTAGTACCGGGTCGGAACCCCCTTAACTTGTGCCAGGACCCCACACCATTACACCACCGCCACCAGCCTGTACCGTTGACACCAGGCATCCTGCCATGGGCTCACGCTGCTTAAGTCGAACCAGGCAATGTTTTTCCACTCCTGAATTGTCCAGTGTTGATGATCGCGTGCCCACTAGAGCCGCTTCTTCTTGTTTTTATCTGATAGGTGTGGAACCCCGGTGTGGTCGTCTGCTGGAAACAGCCAATCCGTGACAACGACCGACAAGTTGTGCGTCCCGAGATATAGTTCTGCACACCACTGTTGTACTGCGCCGTTGTTTGTCTGTATGTGGCCTTCCTCTTAACTTGCACGATTCTTGCCGTTCTCCTTCGACCTCTCTCATCAACGAGCTGTTCTGGCCCACAGGACAGCCGCTGACTGGATGGTTTTTGTTTGTCACCATTCTCTAAAATGTCCTGGTACTACGGTAAACTTCATGATGCAGTAGACCTTAACAAAGGGCTCCAGGACCAGTGGAAGCAGAAAAGCCTCATCACATCAAAGATCCCACCACCATATTTTACAGTAGGCATGGGATTCTTTTCTGTTCATGCATTCTCATTTCGACGCAAAAACCCACCACCGGTGTGCGTGGCCAAAGAGCTCTACGTTCATGTCATCTAAACAAATTGAGTTTTCTAAAAACAGCATTGGCACTTGGATAGGAGCCGGTGCTTTGGTCAGATGACATGAACATATAGCTCTTTGGCCACGTTCTGTTAGATTACAGAACCAACCGGTAGCATGTTTAATATGAATAGGGCCGAGTCAGAACAGAGACTGGGGAACAGAGACTGGGGGATCCGAAGCTCAAATGGCACCCTATTCCCTATGTAGTGCACTACTTTTGACCAGAGTCGGTGTCATAAATAGAACACTAAACAGGGAATAGGGTGCCATTTGGGATGCAAGTCAATGGTTAAAACGTCTCTCTGATTGTAATAACTCTTCAACAAGGCCCTCCAACACTACAACTGCTGATTGAATTCCTAGTGATTGTTCTGTTGTATAGGACATCTATATTTTCCTGCACATAGCCACGCTAGTCAAGCACCAGGCCAGAAGGAAATAGATAGACAGGCAGAGGCGGAGGCAAGGCAGCCATTCTCACTCCAATTTCTTCCCTCTTTTTTTTTTTCTTCAAAGGGCCTCGTCTCATTTCAACGTGAATACAAATGACTTTTTCCATCTGAGAGAGTGGGTATTTAGGGCTGAAATACATTCCATCAAGACTCAACCAGGCATGATTAAGGCATGATTAAGGCATGATTAAGACAGAAGCACCGAATCCCTGGCCTATATCTAAAGAATTAGAGCAGTTGTAAGTCTATATCTTCTAAATAAGAGATGGGCCTTTAGGCTTAACCACAGAATTTAAATACAATTCATACATACACTGAAAGTATGTGGACACCTGCTCGTCGAACATCTCATTCCAAAATCCTGGGCATTAATATGGAGTTGGTCCCCACCTTGCTGCTATAACAGCCTCCACTCTTTTGGGAAGGCTTTCCACTAGATGTTGGAACATTGCTGTGGGGACTTGCTTCCAAAACAGCCCCAGACCATTATTCCTCATCCACCAAACTTTACAGTTGGCACTATGCATTCAGGCAGGTAGTGTTCTCCTGGCACCCGCCAAACCCGATTCGTCCATCAGATTAATCACTCCAGAGAAGGCGTTTTCATTGCTCCAGAGTCCAATGGAGATTGCATGGTTGTGTGCTTGATTTTATACGTCTGTTAGCAACGGGTGTGGCTGAAATAGCAAATCCACTCATTTGAAGGGGTGTCCACATACACTTTATATGCAAAAGTATATACTGTATATTAGGAGTATGTCTTTTTAAAACTCTCTCTGTAGGACACTGGTGGACTGTCAGCTCTCAGACCTTTGTGATGATGATGACACTGTAAACATGCCACTTGTGCACCAGACAGTCAATAGAAGCTGTCCCCACGGTGTCAAAGACAGACAATGGCTGGAGAGACTAGACAACAGTGTTTCTGCTGCAGTCCTTTAGCTGTGGTGCTGCGCCAAGGCAATATCCTGTCATATCATTTGAAAGGGCTGTTTCTCAGCTTTCAAAGTATGTATCATGTTTTCATATATGGCATGACACCAGCAAACTTTGTTCATATATTGCCAGCAGAGCTCATGCTCTTTCAACCAGTTTTGTGAAATCCTGCCAGTGATGCAACAATGCCAACATGGTGCTTTCCATTTCCAGATAGCTACTGTTCTAAAGCCTAGTGTTTCTTTTCCCTTGAACTTTAGATAGGCCACTGCTGCTCTGTCTGTTATAGAGACCTACAGAATCAACTGGTTCTGTTCCCTTATGACATCACTGAGGAACAGGAAGTGGACTGATTCTGTTCCTTTATGACATCACTGAGGAACACGAAGTGGACTGAATCTGTTCCCTTATGACATCACTGAGGAACATGAAGTGGGGAGTAAACTACGGTAAAAGATGGCATCAATTCTCCATCCAATTTAGTGCACACTACTGATTCTCCATCCAATGTAGTGCACACTACTGATTCTCCATCCAATGTAGTGCACACTACTGAGTCTCCATCCAATGTAGTGCACACTACTGATTCTCCATCCAATGTAGTGCACACTACTGATTCTCCATCCAATGTAGTGCACACTACTGATTCTCCATGCAGTGTAGTGCACACTACTGATTCTCCATTATGGGCCGGACACGCTCCTTGGATGGGCCACGCCTCTTGGATGGGCACCATCTTTATGGGCCACGCTCCTTGGATTGGGTCACGCTCCTTGGATGGGCCACGCCTCTTGTTATGGGCACGCTCCTTGGATGGGGCCACGCCTTCTTTGCCATCCAACACTTCATA
Source organism: Salvelinus sp. IW2-2015 (assembly GCF_002910315.2). Classification (NCBI taxonomy): domain Eukaryota; kingdom Metazoa; phylum Chordata; class Actinopteri; order Salmoniformes; family Salmonidae; genus Salvelinus; species Salvelinus sp. IW2-2015. The sequence continues at coordinate 153,751 of NW_019943185.1, read as the reverse complement.
TCTCCAGCCCCTTCTTAATGGTGGACTAGCCGACTCTCCTCGCTCTCTTTTCCCCCTGCCGCTACACAGCTACACGGCGGTCACTGGTCTCAGGTGCTTTAAAGGAGCTCCTTAATAAATTGACCTGATAAAAAATACATTCAGGGTCAGATGGTTAAGATCTAATCCTCTATAGGTTGCAGCCCCTATTTCGCAGAGCCGTCTCATTTTGGAAGGTTCCAGGTGCTTTGGAAGGCGCCACAGTGATCCTTAATTTTACGGGGGGATTCAGCTGATCCTAATGTTATAGGCAATTTTTATCTTTGCCCTGTTTATCAAATGTGTTTGGAAAATGTTTAATATACATACTGTGAAGTTTACTTTTAGTGTCTTTCCCAGCTCCGGCTCTTGTCTTCCCA
>NW_019943185.1:150482-152258 GCF_002910315.2 Salvelinus sp. IW2-2015 | reverse complement strand
CAAGGAGGCGTGGCCCATACAAGGAGGCGTGGCCCATACAAGGAGGCGTGGCCCATCCAAGGAGGCGTGGCCCATCCAAGGAGGCGTGGCCCATCCAAGGAGTGAAAGTGGTGATTGTAGATCTCAGCCATGTGCTCCTTGTCAGTAACAACCACATCATCAACATTAAGGGACATGCCTTCTCCTGATGACTCGTTTTTTTAAATAATAGCCAGACAAACTAAAGCGTGCCTATATATATATATAAAATGAATATGAACTGGGGTGAGATTATTAAATATTAACAGGACTAAACCTCTCACTAAAAGCTTCACTTATACAAAAATTGTCTCAAGGCTTAAAAATGCTTCTTTTAACCCGTATCCTCCCCTTCATCTACACTGATTGAAGTGGATTTTACAGGCGACATCAATGAAGGGATCATAGCTTTCACCTGGATTCACCTGGTCAGTCTGTCAGGGAAAGAACAGGTGTTCATAATGTTTTGTACACTCTGTGTATATGGAAGTACCTTAGGGCCAAAAAAGGTGTTAAATATGGGCCAATATTTTTATATATTTTCTTTACATCTCTCAGACACGGGACAAACCCATCAGAACAAACTTCCTTTTGCTGTACTTCTTGACTCTGTGTTTTGCCATGTATGAATCGGTTATTCATTTCTATGGACTAACAGCAGCAAAGCAAAATTCTGTTTTATCAATTATTATTAATATACTTTGTTTTGGGGGGGGGGGTGGGTACTTAAATCAAAATCAAATCGCTAGATGATCCTTGGTATGACCATCTTGTTAGCTTCATAGGAGATGGACGGTACCTTGAATTGGGGAGGACAGGCTTGTGGTAATGGCTGGAGCGGAATCAGTGGAATGGTATCAAATACACCAAAACACATGGTTTCCATGCGTTTGACGCCATTCCGTTCGCTCCATTGCAGCCATTATTATGAGCCGTCCTCCCCTGGTTATCTTCATTGAAACCCAGCCCCGGGCCCTTAGATCTCAGGGAGTTTTAATGAAGCCTACGGTTGTCCCCAAAATGGCACCCTTTTCCCAGAGTCCCTAGCGATACACTGTATCTTAAATGGGCACTAACTGCATCCCCCCGGGCGCTATGGGCCCTGCTTTTAAAAAGTAGTGCACTATAAAAAAGGGAACAGGGTGTCATTTTGGATGCATGTTATCTCGTCTTATCTCGTCACGCCTTTATGTTAACACAAGAAACGCTAAAGCGGCCATTTTGACTGCTCATTCATTAATACATTTTATTACTCTGCTATTTTTAAAGTCACGCCCCCCCCCCTCCGTCCTTGACTTTTCCTACACAAGTCTATATAACACACTGCGGTTAGAGTCGTAATACCACAAAGGGAACTGGAGTCATAACCACTTTTAGGAGGGCATGTCATTATTTGAATAGTTTTCCCCCATTGCCCCTCCTCCCTACAGTAGGGCCTGCTCCGCTCATTCTCCATACAGTAGGGCCTGCTCCGCTCATTCTCCCTACAGTAGGGCCTGCTCCGCTCATTCTCCCTTATGCGAGACATTTGAGCGGAGCACACCCTACTGTAGGGAGCAATGAGTGGACGCAGGCCCTACTGTTAGGGAGAGGATGAGGGAGCAGGCCCTACTGTGTGGGAGAGATCAAGGAGGGAGCAGGCCTACTGTTGGAGAAGAATGAAGCAGCGGCCCTACTGATGGGAGAGTGGAGGAACAGGAGGGGCCCTACTGTCGGGAGAATGAGGCGGAAGCAGGCCGCTACTGTAGGGAGAACTGC
>NW_019943185.1:146530-150457 GCF_002910315.2 Salvelinus sp. IW2-2015 | reverse complement strand
GGGAGCAGACCCCCTACTGTTGGAGACAGAGGATAGGAGGCAGAACCCTACTGTTGGGAGGAGGATGGGAGCCAGAACCTACTTGTTGGAGGAGGAGTGGAGCAGGCCCTACTGTAGGGAAGGAATGAGCGGACTCCTACTGTAGGGAGGAGAGGCGGAGCAGGCCCCTACTGTTAGGGAGAAGGATAGTCGGAGCAGGCCCTACTTGTGATGCGAGCGACATTGGGGAGCACGGCCCTACTTCAGGCGAGAATGGGACGCAGGCCCTACTGTTGGGAGAGAGATGAGCGGAGCAGGCGCCTTACTTGTGGGAGTGAGCGGGGAGCAGACCCTATACTGCTTGGCGAGGGATGGGAGCAGGCCCTACTTGTTGGGAGGAGGATGGAGACAGAACCCTTTACGTGAGAAGATGAAGCAGATCCTACTGTTGGAAGAGTCCATTGGAGCAGGGCCCTACTGTTGTTGAAAGGATGGCGAAGCAGATCCCATTACTGTTCGGGAGTAGGATTGGAGCAGACCCTACTGTTGGCCGGAGGAGCAAAAGTATGGGAGCAGCCTCCCACACTACTGGTTGGGAAGGAGGATGGGAGCAGCACCTTTACTGTTGGAGGAGCGATGGCAAGCAGCCCCTACTGTTGGGAGGAGATGGGAGGCAGGACCCTACTGTGGGCAGGGAGGATGGGAGCAGCACCTACTGTTTGCGGAGAGATGGGAAGCAGGCCCTACTTTGGGAGGAGATGAGCAGACTCTTACTGCTGGAGCGAGAATCGGAGGCAGACCCTACTGTGAGAGAGGAGGGATGGGAGCAGACCCACTTTGGAGTGGAGGATGGGAAGCAGACCCCCTACCTGTTGGCCGAGGAGTAGTAGGAGCAGAACCTACTTTGCGATAGGAAGAGGGGATGGGAAGCACAGACCCTACTGTTGTTATAGGAATAGCTGGGGAGCACCTTCTATGCAGGAGTGATGGAGCAGGCTCTCTCCTACTGTTTGGAGTTATGATGGGAGCACCCTAGTTCTGTTGGGAGGGAGGAGGCGAGCACCTGTCTACGCTTGGGAGCGAAGGACGAGAAATCCGCAGACCCTACTGCTGTGAGAAAGGACGGAGCAGGCTTCTTATTCTCGTATGGAGAGGAATGGGAGCAGAGGCCCTACTGTGGGATGAGGATGGCGAGCAGTATCTCTCTATCTGTTCGTGGTGCGATGGGAGGAGATGAGCTGGCCCCTACTGTTGGGAGGAGGAATGGGAAGCAGAGCAAGCCCTTACTGTTGGACCAGGAGAGATGGGAGCAAGGCCCATACTGTGGGAGGAGGATGGGAGCATGCCCTACTGTTGGGAGCATAACAGGATGTGAGCAGACCCTACTATGGGTAAGGAGATAGGGAGCAGACGGCGCAGGCCCCTACCGTCGAGGAGTGATGGGGACACACCTACCTTAGGGAGGAACTAGTGATGGGAGCAGACCTTACTGCTGGTTGAGAGAGGATGGAGCAGAACCCTAACTGTTGAAGAGGAGCGATGGGAGCACACCCTTACTGTGGGAGCTACAGTAGGGCCTGCTCCGCTCATTCTCCCTACAGTAGGGCCTGCTCCGCTCATTCTCCCTACAGTAGGACATGCTCCGCTCATTCTCCCTACAGTAGGGCCTGCTCCACTCATTCTCCCAACAGTAGGGCCTGCTCCGCTCATTCTCCCTACAGTAGGGCCTGCTCCGCTCATTCTCCCGACAATGGAAGGTGCAATGGCCCAACTGATATTCACCCTGATAATTGCCATGGAAACTGAACCTAAACTGAACCAAAACTAATTTCACACATATAACAACAGATTACATAAACGGAGTAAAGAATTATGGGGGAGAAAGGGGAGGATGGGTGAGTTGATGAGTGAGGGGAAGCGAACGATGTATACTTATGTCATCACCCATTGTGAATGAAGAACAGGGAGGAACATTCTTTTGTATTGGAATACTCTAATTATAATCTCAAAATGGTATGTACCCTCTATCAGTCCACCAAATCCAAGCAGTCTTATCAGTCTACTCTGACCTACTTGGAGTACACAGTGTAATTTACAATGACAAGAGGACCAAGACGAATGGATGCACACGCTGTGTTAGCGCTGCCACAAGATATGAAGGAAAACCACTCAGATGGAAGACATGAATCATGACGTCTCTGATGATTCTTCTTCTGATTCTGAGCCTCATCCTGAACCTTCCCCTCCGAGGACTAAGCCTCATCCTGAACCTTCACCTCCGAGGACTAAGCCTCATCCCGAACCTTCACCTCCGAGGACTAAGCCTCATCCTGAACCTTCACCTCCGAGGACTAAGCCCCTGAACCTTCACCTCCGAGGCCTGAGAGCAAAAAATACATAACGGTGTGGACTGAGCAGGTGCCGGCACCACCAAATGAAACGGTCAGACAGGAGAGAGGAAGGGACGGCACCTTGACCTACACCGGGCAGCAGGTGCCCGCGTGTCGGAGAATGAAGCTTGTGGAACCTTACGTTGGCAAGGGGACAAATGTCACCGTGGACAATTTCTTCACATCACTGTCACAGGACGAACAAGTTACATGCAAAGGAACACATTTYTGTCCGACACCATGAACAAAGTGAGACTGGAGCTCCCTCTGTGCAACATAATGAACAGCCGTGGTGCTGAGGAATGACAACACTCAYACTGTACCGACGGAAGGTAATAAAGAACCATTTCTGTCAGGAGCATCATGCATCCTGACAGTTGACAGTGACGGGGACACTACGAAGAGAAACCCGGGTGCTTTATTACACCAACAAACAAAAGGTATGTTACATATAAAGATACACTTCTGCCTTATGTTCTTCTGTATAACRTGTGTGGGTTTTTCCTATGGCAAAATAATTCCTAATGTTTTCTACTCTATTCCGTTACGCACAGYTCCCGGGGAGGAGACAGTGCCAGGTGGCCAGATGCACAAAGAAAAATAACCCCAGACACCTGTGTCACCTGAAAGCCACGTGTTTGTGGGKGAAAAGTGTGTGTCAAGCAAATGAATGTGGTGAAGATTTGTGTGGACTGTTAGGACAAGGGGTAAGCGCTAAATGAAATCCAACTGAGAACACTGCCCATGTAAGAATGAGCTGGAATCAGTTGATCGCCCGTTTTAATGGCCGTGCGTTTTTGTGGTTAGGTTATTTTGTTAAAATATAAATAATAATATAAATAAGCTGTTACCGTGTTCTAATACAAATGGTTTTAACAAAGGCACTTTACGAATAACATTAATGGAAAAGTTGAATCGGGGTTTTTTGTGGGAGTTTTATTTATTTTTAAGTGCATTTGGAAATTATTCAGACCCCTCAACTTTTTCCGCATTTTGTTACGTTACAGCCTTATTTTTTGCACCATCCCTACGGTGAAGTACAGAGAGATCCTTGATGAAAAACCTCGCTCCAGAGCTCTCAGGACCTCAGACTGGGGTGAAGGTTCACCTACCAACAGGACAAGACCCTAAGCACAGCCAGCCAAGACAACGCAGAGTGGCTTCGGGACAACTCTCTGATGTCCTTGAGTGGCCCAGCCAGAGCCCAGACTTTAAACCGATCGAACATCTCTTGGAGAGACTGAAAATAGCTGTGCAGCACCTCCCCATCCCAACCTGACAGAGCTTGAGAGGATCTGCAGAGAAGAATGGAGAAACTCCCCAATACAGGTGTGCCAAGCTTGTAGCGTCAATACCCCAAGAAGACTCAAGGCCTTAATCCGCTGCCAAGGTGCTTCAACAAAGTACTGAGTAAAGGGTCTGAATAATTATGTAAATATGATATTTTCAGTTTTATTTTTTATAAATGTACAAACATTTCTAAAAAACCTTTTTCGCTTTGTCATTAGGCGGTATTGTGTGTAGATGATGAAGGGCAAAAAACATTTAATCATTTAAA
>NW_019943185.1:143185-146241 GCF_002910315.2 Salvelinus sp. IW2-2015 | reverse complement strand
GGTACCAAACAATTTCTGCAGCATTGAAGGTGCCCAAGAACACAGTGGCCTCCATCATTCTTAAATGGATCAAGTTTGGAACCACCAAGACTCTTCCTAGAGCTGGCCGCCCGGCCAAACTGAGCAATCTGGGGAGAAGGGCCTTGGTCAGGGAGGTGACCTAGAATGTATTTATTAACCTTTATTTAACTTTATTTAACTAGGCAAGTCAGTTAAGAACAATCTTATTTACAATGACGTCCTACCAAAAAGGCCTCTTGGGACGGGGCGGATTAAAAAAAATACTATAATTTATAAATATATTATATGTGTGTTTGTGTATATATGAAAGACCAGCATGGTCACCTGGACAGAGCCACACTTCCCCAGATTTGTGCCTCGACACAATCCTGTCTCGGAGCTCTACGGACAATTCATTCGATCTCATGGCTTGGTTTTTGCTCTGACAAGCACTATCAACTGTGGGACCTTATATAGACAGGTGTGCGCCTTTCCAAATCATGTCCAATCAATTGAATTTACCACAGATGGACTCCAATCAAGTTGTAGAAACATCTCAAGGATGATCAATGGAAACAGGATGCACCTGAGCTCAATTTCGAGTCTCATAGAAAGGTCTGAATACTCAAAGATTTTTTATTTTTTTTATAAATTTGCAAACATTTCTAAAAAAGCTGTTTTCGCTTTGTCATTACGAGTTATTGTGTAGTATGATGAGGAAACGTTTTATTTTATACATTTTAGAATAAGGCTGTAACGTAACAAAATGTAGAAAAGGTGAAGGGGTCTGAATACTTTTCCAAATGCAATACAGAAATATAAACAAATGAAAATGATATTTTTGTTATTTGAAATGAATTCTTTTTTTTCTTTTTTTMTTCTAATGTTACCTAATATCTTCAAGAATAAAATATTATTTTAGCGACAGCATATAAGAAATGTATTAATTACACTGTTAGAAAGTTGCAGTCAGAATGACTGCTCGTTAGCTTGAAGGGGGGTCCCCTCGAGGCCCAGTGGCTCCAGTGTTAAAATACAAAAGGCTCTTCGAGTGGAAAAAGCTCTACAGTATAATAGGCTGAGGCAGGACTAGTAGGTGCTCAGAGGTACTTGACGCTTTAATCACATATTTTTAACCGTCAAAAAAAAAAAAAAAATCAGGCTCCTGCTGTGCTGTCAAGAAACAGACATTTGGCACTTAACATTTTTTTTTTTAAAGCAATATAATTTCTAAGATATCCTATGCAGGTGGAATATAGCCCACACTCACACTGCTTAGATGATTCTAGAAGGGACAACAACAACAACAAGTGCCACGCAACACACTTGACGGCAGGCGGGTGTTTAACATCCTCACCGCCGCTAAATAATGACATGTAAATACCGTCTTGTTCAGTGCTCGCCTTGGTCTCCCTATGACGTTGCGGGTCGGCGGGAGCAACCTAATCCCCATGCTTCCTCGTTGCTAACGTTTGTATGCCTGGCAGGATCCCAGGTCGCTTCCTAAATGACATCCTGTTCCCTTTATGTTGCATTACTTTTAACCCGGGGCCCATGGGGTTCGGGGCAAAAGTAGTGCACTATATATAGGGAGCCATTTGGAAGGCAGCCCAAAACTCCAATACATGCTACGACTGCTCATCCCATGTCAGCAGACAGAGTTTCACAGAGAGGTGTGTGTGTGTGTGTGTGTGTGTGTGTGTGTGTGTGTGTGTGTGTGTGTGTGTGTGTGTGTGCGTGCGTGCGTGCGTGCGTGCGTGTGAGGTGTCGGTTTATTTTCCCAGTTCTCTCAGCAATCTCAAGAGTGTCAACTGGTGACAGCAGCACGAGGATCTTGATTGGTGTTCTTGCTAATTCACATTTGGAGCTGTGGTCAACCAAGGGGGGTTAAGAACATGCCGGAGGACAGGTCGACACCTACTGTGCTCCTGAGCCTGCCACTGAGATAATTAACAGCCAGAAAATAAAATAAGGAGAGAACCTTTGTGCAATAAACGCCAAAAGTGTCAGACTACCTGKGTCGCATTCCAAACGGCACCTTATTCCAGAGTTGTGGACTCGAGTCACAAATTTGATGACTCGACTTGACTTATAATATCAAATAAAATAACTTGATACTCGACTTGGAGCCTCAAGACTCGACTTTGACGACATGAAATTCTCTGGCCAGGTTTTGTAACATTTTGTCACTCGTTTTGTGGCACAGTCTCCATTGATTACTCTCCACGCAGCCAGAGACAGTAGCCGCAGCATCATCCTTRCAACAGATTGGCTAGTGAAACGCACACTTGGCCCTCTGATTGGACCAGCAAACTGTCAATCAACACAGGTCAGGTGGTGAGCTAGAGAACAGATTGCTGATTTGCTGTACAGCTATAGGATCGGGTACGGCGCAAATGTCAAATCGTAAGGATTGACAAAAAATAAATATACAACTCCCAACAAAATATGGTGATCAAGAATATGAACCGTTTACTGTGAAAACTTACCAGCAATGGGGCATCAAACAACAAATTAGGCCTACTAGCATAGGCATACTGACCTTTTGAACTGTCAAAATGTATCATTAAAATGTACTTCTGAAGTTTGCATTTGAAATGTGTTGTTAAAATGAATTATTACTGTGGCACAGATACACCACAGGGCACGGCTCTCCAAACTCCCACCAGTGGAGAGTGTTTTTGTTCTCTCGTTGAAACGTTTGCTGTTGCTTTCACACGTTTAAATGCATATGTGCTAAATCTATCTCCCATCTAATCCTACAATAATTGCTCGTGTTCCATCATTCCATCCCATGTACCGTTTATTTTTTTTAACACTTAAGACATTTCTGTTTTGTGTTTGATACGATACCCTTTTTCATTTAACCTAACATTTSTTACCCTTATCGCATGTTAAAMACTGTTTTAAAATGGTCACGATTAAAAAATATATACTCTATTTAATTTTGGCAAATGTTTGAATATGACATTTTGATTTAATAGCTGCTTCATTACAGGAGTTGCGTGTCTGTAGCCTATACAATGTAGGGAATAGGGTGTCCCTTGGGATGCAAA
>NW_019943185.1:123350-143034 GCF_002910315.2 Salvelinus sp. IW2-2015 | reverse complement strand
GCAAATTACGCTCTAATGACTCTGCTGCTTGTTTCTAATGGCTGATATATCCTTGGAACCGACGACACACACACACACACACACACACACAACAACACACACACACACACACACACACACACACACACACACACACACACACAAACGTTAATTTCACAGATTGTATTGTCTATTTTGGTGTCAGATCAAAATCGGTCATTCGGCTTTTTTTGAGGATTCACAGTCAGATATTATCATTAGATTCTCTCTCATCGCATCTGGATGAGAAAACACCACTTTAAGCTTTTAGGATCGGAGTCCTAAATGGAGCCCTATATAGTGCACTRCTTTTAACCAGGAATTGGCCAAAAGTAGTGCACTAAGGGAATAGGGTGCCWTTTTGGGACGTATTCTTAGTTTCCACCCACTGCTACATTCCAAATTWAAAAAAATGGGCAAAAAGTGGAGTATAGAACTGCACCCATGTAAATCCATGGATGGAAGCTCGGAAGAAAATGTGAAAAATGCGCCAAAACAGCTGTTCGACGACAAACCCAATGGTTACCCTGTTATAGACTGAACAATAGTTAGATATAAGAGAAGAAGAATTGTACAAAATACATCACAGTCATATACTGAAACTAAAAACAACATACTATTCTCTGTGAGCCAGTAAATCACATTATAACCCATCACAGGAAACACGTTGTCCATTTATCAAACCAGGCTGATGTCTGGACGTCTTTATTAGCGACAAACATTTGTTTGTAATTAACATCCGTGACAACAACAAAAAAACTTAGATTAGAGCAGAAACGATAACGAAACACGACCGGGAAGCAAAGATGATCAACAACTAGGAATATGAGGAAGTTTTATAGGAAGTTGAAAGGCCTACTTTTCCCCCTAAAACTTCAGACTAATTACAATCTAACGGATCTGACAGACATAATTAGCTTATTGTTGCATAACCGATGACATGCTCCTGATTAAGCCCGAGACAATACGCACCAGGTCTAGATCACTGATACGGTTTTTCCTTTATAAGCCAGTTTGACATTGGGTTATTTCTTATTCTATGGGTCAATTATTGCCTCTAGGATCCATCTGTTATTCTTCTTCTTTGTTATAGGCCTAAATCCAGTCCCTGCCATCTGGTATTTCTTCTTCTTGTTATCGCCAATCAGTTCCCTGGCCATCGTATTTTCTCTTCTTTGGTTTATGGCCTAATCAGTTCCCTGTCCATCTGTTATTTCATCTTCTTTGGTTATGGCCTAATCAGTCCCTGGCCATCTGTTATTTCATCTTCTTTGTTATGCCTAATCAGTTCCCTGGTCCATCTGTTATTTCATCTTCTTTGGTTATGGCCTAATCAGTTCCCTGGCCATCTGTTATTTCATCTTCTTTGGTTATGGCCTAATCAGTTCCCTGGTCCATCTGTTATTCATCTTCTTTGGTTATGGCCTAATCGTGCCCTTATATTTCTGTATTTTTCTATGGTTAATCAGTCCTGTTTGCCATGTTGATCTTTCTTCTCTTTTGGTTAGGCCAGGCGAATCAGTGCTCTGGTCCATCCTCCCAGTTGGGCATGGCTCATCGTCTAACAGAACGCCATCAGCTGATTTCCAGCAGCTTTTATCTGTTCAGCTGATCAATATCTCCCCTGAGAGAACGAGATGCCTCATTGGGATGCTTGGTGGACACACCAGAGCCTGGAGGACGTCCACATAGACCTTGACCATTATGCGCTGCATGCATGCTGYTGTAAATGCTAATCGACAGCACAGTAATGGGATAAATCAGCAGCGGATGAATATGCAGACGACCGCAAATATTTTCTGYTCATCTAATGAATCATTCTCTGTTTGTTCAGCAGGAGGTGTTTTTAGGGGAGAAATTCTACGACTTGTGGATCCAAGTCTAGTCCCATAAAACTAGATGGGCCAATGATTTCTGAAAAATGCACCAGAACAGAATGTAGGGTCCTAAAAACAAGACAGTCTAGTCCCCCCAAAAAACACTGTGTGAATGATCTTCAGAAAATGCTCAGGGAAAATGATGTAGACCTATTTCCTCTGCTTCTGCCTGCTCTTAAGTTCTCAACCTCTTTCTGAGAAAAGAGACTTTCAACAGTCACTCAGTGAGCTAATAGCCCTCACGTCTTTCACTTAGCCCAGGCTGCGTCTGGGTTTTAGTTCTCCCTTCGACCGATAACAAACCTCATCCCTTCAACAGCTTTCGCCTCAGAGAGAGAGAGAGAGCTAGGCTCATTAGAATTCCAATTAATTTTTCAATTAAAATAAAATCGGTACTTTTCCGTAACTTGATGGACCATGATGTTTGTTTGTTTGTTTAGTTACTTCAGGTTCTTTCTTTCTGCTGATAAAATGTAGACGTCTGCACATTTCTTTCAAATCAAAGTACTTCAGCTTGGTACACAAGGTAGAAGGTGGAGATAAGAATTATCGCAGCAGAAAAAGTGACAGGCATTATGGCTATGCTGCATGTAAATTAGAAAGACCTACATCCTATAATTCCAAGAAGCAATACAGATCTTGACAATTGTCAATASCACCTTCCGGGAAAAGATGCATTCCAACTCTAATCTATGCTGCAACATTTTACAGCACAAATCTGTAGACTTGATGAGTTAATGTGAGGTAAAGCAATAGGCTCAGTGCCCCCGGTCACAGCTCCTGAGTCATCGCCATCCATTCTTTGTCCATGTCTGCCAGTTTCACACTTGCCCTTTACTTCAATCAAAAGGCAGTGGGGGTTCAAGTGTCAACGKCCACAAGATTGAAGCGACCGGGTCTTAAAAAGAATGAGCATTCAGCTTCAGCTTCAGGAGAATTGTGTAGCCTCTTTAAAAATGTCCTCTCTTCCAAGAGGGCAAGAAACATTTAGAAAGGCCTTTCATTCACAATGGGACCAATTGCCTGCCACTCTGCAGATGCTCTTCAACTGAAACCCCGAAAACTTTAAACTGCTTTGTCAGAGTGGCTTGACCTTGACTTTTCCAACTAGGACTTCTTCCCACCCACTGCCAGTAGGCGAACACAAATACACCTGTCAATGCTGTCTTTGCTGTTAAGTTTTGAAAAGTTTTTTTTATTTTTAGGTAAAAATAAAAAAAAAAGGCATATGATGACAAAAAAAAAGGTGACTACCTACGAAATGCCATGGAGCAGAATGGTAATGTCAGCCATCTTGTGATCAATAAAACCCAGACCACTAGAACTGTGTGCCAAATGCCACTCTATTCCCCTATATAGTGCACTACTTTTCACCAGGGCCCGTGGGGCTCTGGTCAAAAGTAGTGCAGTATTTATGGAGCAGGGTACCATTTGGGACGTARCCTAAGGGTAGRGGCTCTCAGAGTGTGTGAGAAAAAAGTTTGTTAAAGAACGCGTCAAAACGATTAATGGATGATCCATCAGGTTGATATGAAAACGGTCTCAAAAAGAAAAGATAAAACAAATTGCTTGTGTCTGCTCCACATTTAGCCCCATTTTAGATTAAGGTCATTTAAATTTTCCCCTCAGGCCTCCGCTCCCTTCCTCCCTGTAGTAGTAAAACAAGCCTCCAGTTACGCCTGTAGGGCTGGTCAAGTAGTGTACACTATGTAGAGAATGTAGTACTATTTGGGACAAAGCCTCTGTGATCAGTATTCTGTGCATGAACGGCCATATTTACTGAGAGGGAAATTAATCACATCCAAAAAAAAGGGGAAATTGATTCCATTTTTTTTGTATGTTTTAGATCCCCCTCCGTGTCTGAACGATAATGTGTTTTTTCATGTGGGAAGGGTAATGACTTGAATTAAAAGGTGAGATGAGACATAAAAGTTGAATTGCTTCAGGAAAAGTCCCTCGCTAAGCACAAAAAAATATGACCTACCTTTGCATAACCCTTCTAGCTGGAACCAAATATTTTACAGTGTGATCGTACATCAGCTTTAACACATATGGATTAAGCCTGTATGCACCGAAGTTACAGTACGGAAATATGAACTTGCATCGGAATAACCCTTCTGGGTCCAAATCTATTTTTGTGATCATTAGGGCTGTCAAAGTTAASGCGTTAAATCCGCGTTAACGCGTGACATTTTTAAACGCCTTTTTTTTTTTTTCAATGTACACCATTAAATCACATCTCTATTTCTTCACCACACGGACCCTTTTTAAGGGCACGTGTTTCCACACGGACGCTTTTAAGCGCAACACACAACACGCTCTAAACCCGTGCCACGTGCAGTAGGTTTCAGTAGCGCCGTCTGTCTCTATTGTGGTGCACTACGCGCACAGCTTTGAGCAACTATTTTCAAGGAAACTTTACAGAAAGTTCATTCCCAGGCGTTTCTTTAGATAAACAGCAAAAACGATTTGTACAGAAGTAGCTAGCTAGTTATGCTAACGTTGGCTAGCTAGCGAACCAAAATAATGTTTACAAGGCCATGGCTGAATGCCTCTTGATTCAACTAACTTCTCACATTGATTTTAATTAGAACAGGACATACAATCCAATYCATTTAGCTACTGTTTTTGTTSTAGTTCTCAGGTCAAAAGATTTAAGCAAACATTTATTTATTCAACAATCCTAATTCTAGTAGTAGCAGCAGCTTGTGATTAGTTGATGTTGAAGAACATGGATCAGTAGCCTAGACTACAGCATATTGCTGTATTATATTTTACATGGACTCAGACCTGGCTGATCTTCTGTTGTTGTCTTCTGTGGAATTCATAACATTGTTGGACAGTTTTAAAAGCTCTTTATTCTTCGTATCCATAGAGACAGTAACTTTTTCTCTCCCTATACTCAATTCAATCAGAAATTGGAAGCACACACATATATAATGCCTGAAGCTTTAATGTAGGTCCATTATMATTTCTACACGGTTTTGTTTGGTGTTAGTCATTTTTAAAAGTATATTGAGTTTGTCCACCCCCCTGTAAATTGTTTTTTTAAATAAAGAATTTAATAAATAATTTGCGCAGTATGTTTGACACCCCTGAGCTAGACTAAAGTAAGTGGATTGACATATCTAATCTGTATCAGAATGTCTTAATGGCATTTTCACCATAAACATCACAGAAGTCACTGTAACACAGCTATTAATGCTCCCAATGGTTAAGTAGGYCTAATCCCTCTTATCAATAAGTTTAACACACACACAACTTAAGTACTGTTAATTAAACCTCTTAAGGATTAGCTCCGTTTTTCACCTATAATGACATACCCAAATCTAACTGCCTATAGCTCAGGACCTGTAGCTAGGATTGTAGTGTATGTGCAAAGTTTTAGACTGATCCAATGAACCATTGCATTTCTTTTCAAAAATGTTGTATCAAGACTTCCCAAATGTGCCTAATTGGTTTATTAATACATTTTCATAACTGTGCACTCTCCTCAAACAATAGCATGGTATTCTTTCACTGTAATAGCTACTGTAAATTGGACAGTGCAGTTAGATTAACAGAAGTAAGCTTTCTGCCAATATCAGATATGTCTATGTCCTGGGGAAATGTCTTGTTACTTACAACCCTTTGCTAATCACATTAGCCTACGTTAGCTCAACCGTCCCACAGGGACCCACCGATCTTGTAGAGGTTTTAATCCGTTTCTTGACTGTGTCCAGCTCGCTAATAATCAATGAAATGGAAACTAGACAGTCTGTCAAAGATTATTGAAAATTCCAAAAACAATGGATATTTTTGCCAATTTTGATGTGAGGGGAAAAAACTATTTTCAGTGTGGAACTCTGGACCGAATACGGCGCCCGAGGAAAAATTAGTTTGACACACCTGCAGGGCTTCACATAATGTAAAAATGATGTGAATTCTTCTACAACATAAAATCAGGCTCACATGAGATGGGCTGGCTCCACTGTTTGCTAGCTAGCCAGCCCAACACCCTGTCTGTTAGCTAGCCAGCCCAACACAGTCTGCTAGCTAGCCAGCCCACCATACTGTCTGTTAGCTAGCCAGCCCACCATACTGTCTGTTAGCTAGCCAGCCCAACACACTGTCTGCTAGCTAGCCAGCCCACCATACTGTCTGTTAGCTAGCCAGCCCACCATACTGTCTGTTAGCTAGCCAGCCCCACCATACTGTCTGTTAGCTAGCCAGCCCACCATACTGTCTGTTAGCTAGCCAGCCCAACATACTGTTCTGTTAGCTAGCCAGCCCAACATACTGTCTGTTAGCTAGCCAGCCCAACTACTGTCTGCTAGCTAGCCAGCCCACCACACGGTCTGCTAGCTAGCCAGCCCACCAAACTGTCTGTTAGCTGCCAGCCCAACATACTGTCTGTTAGCTAGCCAGCCCACCACCCGTTCTGTTAGCTAGCCAGCCCACCACACGGTCTGCTAGCTAGCCAGCCCACCATACTGTCTGCTAGCTAGCCAGCCCACCATACTGTCTGCTAACTAGCCAGCCCACCATACTGTCTGTTAGCTAGCCAGCCCACCATACTGTCTTGTTAGCTAGCCAGCCCACCATACTGTCTGTTAGCTAGCCAGCCCACCAACACGGTCCTGCTAGCTAGCCAGCCACCACACGCGTCTGCTAGCTAGCCAGCCCACCACACGGTCTGCTAGCTAGCCAGCCCACCATACTGTCTGTTAGCTAGCCACCCACCATACTGTCTGTTAGCTAGCCAGCCCACCCAACGGTCTGCTAGCTAGCCAGCCACACACGGTCTGCTAGCTAGCAGCCCACCACACGGTCTGCTAGCTAGCCAGCCCACCAATACTGTCTGTTAGCTAGCCAGCCCACCATACTGTCTGTTGCTAGCCAGCCCACCATACTGTCTGTTAGCTAGCCAGCCCAACATACTGTCTGTTTGCTATTGCACTACTTTTTCTGTGCAGTCAGTGCTTGCGTCCCCCACCCTATATAGTAGTGATGTGGGAAAAATCGATAGTCACATATCGGGATATTTGTTTGTACAATATATCGTATCATTTTGACAATTTGCAATATTAATTTTTGCGCTAGTTGGCTGTACCTGCACCAAAACTCTAGACTTTTCCTTCATCGCTTGTTCACCATCTTCTTCTTAAATAGGAAGCTAATTTGTTTTCATCACTTATTTCTTTTTATATCAAAACAAATGTTCTAATGCTCTCTTGTCTCTCATCAACAGATGTACGGTGTATTCAGAAAGTATTCAGACCCCTTGACTTTTTCCACATTTTGTTACATTACAGCCTTGTTCTAAAATTGATGAATTTTTTTCCCCCCTCATCAATCTACACACAATACACCATAATGACAAAGCAAAAACGTTTTTTTTGTTTAGAAATGTTTGCTAATTTTTAATAAAAATACAAAAAACTGAAATAACATATTTACATAAGTATTCAGACCCTTTACTTAGTACTTTGTTGAAGCACCTTGGCAGTGATTACAGCATCAAGTCTTCTTAGGTATGATGCTACAAGCTTGGCACACCTGTATTTGGGAGTTTCTCCCATTTTCTCTGCAATCCTCTCAAGCTCTGTCAGGTTGATGGGGAGTGTTGCTGCACAGCTATTTTCAGTCCTCCAGAGATGTTGATCGGGTTCAAGTCCGGGCTCTGGCTGGGCCACTCAAGGACTTTCAGAGACTTGTCCCGAAGCCACTCCTGCATGTCTTGGCTGTGTACCTAAGGTCGTTTTGTCCTGTGGAAGGTAACCTTCGCCCCAGCTGAGTCCTGAGCACTCTGGAGCAGGTTTTCATTAAGGATCTCTCTGTTTTGCTCTGTTCATCTTTGCCTCGATCCTAACTAGTCTCCCAGTCCCTGCCGCTGAAAAACATCCCCACAGCAATGATGCTGCCACCACCAGGCCTTCACCATAGGTTGGTGCCAGGTTTCCTCCAACTTGGCATTCAGGGTTTCATCAGAACAGAGAATCTTGTTTCTCATGGTCTGAGAGTCTTTAGGTGCCTTTGGCAAACTCCAATCGGGCCATCAGTGCATTTTACTGAGGAGTGGCTTCCGACTGGCCACTCTAGCAAAAGGCCTGATTGGTGGAGTGCTGCAGAGTAATGTCCTTCTGGAAGGTTCTCCCATCTCCACAGAGAAACTAGAGCTCTGCCAGAGTGACCATCGGGTTCTTGGTCACCTCCCTGACCAAGGCCCTTCTCTCCCGATTGCTCAGTTTGGCGGGGTGGCCAGCTCTAGGAAGAATCTTGGTGGTTCTAAACTTCTTCATTTAAGAATGATGGAGCCACTGTGTTCTTAAGGACCTTCAATGCTGCAGACATGATTATTAGTCTCTTCCCCGATCTGTGCTTTGACACAATCCTGTTTCTAAGCTTTACAGACAATTCCTTCGACCTCATGGCTTGGTTTTTCCTCTGACATGCACTATCAACTGTGGACCTTATATAGACAGGAGTGTGCCTTTCCAAATCATGTCCAATCAATTGATTACCCAGGTGGACTCCAATCAAGTGTAGAAACATCTCAAGGATGATCAATGGAAACAGGATGCCACCTGAGCTCGATTTGAGTCGCATAGCAAAGGGTCTGAATAGTTTTATAAATATGTATTTCTGTTTTAAAACCATTTCTAAAATAACCTGTATTCACGTTTTTATTATGGCTTGTTTATGTCATTAGGATGGGGTATTGTGATGCTAGGTGTATTGTTTCGCATTATGGTTATTGTGATCTCTATTAATGTTTGGCTATTGTCTCTGTATGGGTTTGATTGGAGATGATGAGGATCTTGGTATTTAATTTTAATCAATTTAGAAAGAATGCTGTAGCGATAGAAAAATGTGGAAAAAGTCAAGGGGTCTGAATAGACCTTCCAAAAGGCTCTGTATAAGGTAAATCACATGTTTGTACCATAAATCACCCAGTATAAGAACACAGTGTAGACAATCGCAATACATATGGAACCGTGAGAATCTCCATACATATCGTATCGGCACCTAAGTACCGCAATAATATCAGCTGGTGAGGTCCCTGTTCATTCCCAGCTCTACTTTATAGTACTTCTGACCAGGGTCACTATAGGTAATAAGGAACCATTCAGGGCTCATCCTTTTACCTCAGACAGAGCGTAATATATAGCTYATTATAAACTGGTTGGTTCGAGCCCTGCATGCTGATTGGCTGACAGCCATGGTATATCAGACCATATACCACGGGTATGATAAAACAGTTATATTTACTTCTCTAATTACGTTGGTAACCAGTACATAATAGCAATAAGGCGCCTCTGGGATTTTGTGGTATACTCCGCGTTGCGTCCTGCCTAAGAACAGCCCKTAGCCGTGGTATATTGGCCATATACCACACCCGCTTCGGGGCCTTATTGCTTCAGTGGCCTAGTGGTGCACCACAGAGAGAATAGMGTGTCACTGGGACGTAGTCACTGACTGCACAGCAGCACGGAATGGTGGTCAAGGAAACCACAAGCAGCCTAATCAACATGCAGACGGAAAACAGAGCACGTCYCACTCAAGCTGCCAGCCAGTCAAAACCACTAGATAAAGATCCGTCTGACACGTAGCCTTTGAAATAATCCACTTGTAAGTACCCCGTTTAAAAACATCAACAGTCAGGCTCGGAGAAGGTGAGCCGGCTAACAGGAGACCGGACAGAAAGGTCCAGAAGATAGGCCTAGTTAAGCTAAACAACATAATGAGGGAAGAGGGATTCTGAGACACTGATTAATATGCTATTTAAAAACCAGGTCTCCTCTTCATGACTCCCAAACTGTTTCAAAACGCAACAAAGACCAGACAGAACAAAAAGAGAACAATCCACAGAGACACACATAGTTCCCTCAGATTACACAGACCCACAAAGAATTTGAAAACAAACCCAATTTTGATAAACTCCCATATCTATTGGGTGAAATACCACAGTGTRCCATTACAGCAGCAAGATTTATGACCTGTTGTAAATACAACCCATATTTATGTTTATTTATTTTCCCTTTTGTACTTTAATAACTAATTTGCACATGATGAATTTGAAGTGTCTTTATTCTTTTGGAATTTGTGAGTGTAATGTTGTAATTGTTTTATTTCACTTTGTTTATTATATATTTCACTTTGTTGGCAATTTAAACATATGTTTCCATGCAATAAAGCCCTTGAATTGAGAGAGGGGGGGAGAAAGAGGGGGGGAAGAGAGAACGAGAGAGGGGAAGAGGGGGGAGAGAGAAGACGAGGGGGAGAGAGAGAACAAGAGGGGGGGAGAGAACGAGAGGGGGGAAGAGAACGAGACGGGGCAAGAGAGAACGAGACGGGGCAAGAGAGAACGAGGGGGGAGAGAGAGAAAAGGGGGGAAGAGAGAACGAGAGGGGGAGAAAAGAGACGGGGGAAGAGAGAACGAGAGGGGGGAAGAGAGAACGAGGGGGGAGAGGGAAAGACAGGGGGAAGAGAGAACGAGAGGGGGGAAAGAACGGGGGGGGAGACGAGAGGAGGAGAGAGAATGGGAGGGGGAGAGAGAGAGAGAGAGAGAGAGAGAGAGAGAGAGAAGTAGGAGGGAGAGGAAAGAGAAAGCGAGAGAGAGAGAGAGAGAGAGAAATTAGAGGGAGTGCAGACTGCTTTTATGTGAGACAGACATCTGTCCGTTTTCTAGTTCCTTTGCAGTACAGGGGAGTCGCAGCATGCAACACTGAAGACAGGTGATTTAGGCTGAACCCTGTCTCTGTACATCTACAATGCTCCACCAAGTCAGTCAGATCCGCTTTGTACACCTTGATTGGGAGTCTTTCGAGTTTTTACGCTCCGTATTTGTTCCAGTTGAAGCACCCCCATGCTCCGCCTGAAAAGAAAAGTCCACGTGGTGTGTCCCAATGGCACCCTATTCCCTATGTAGTGCACTACTTTCAACCAGAGCCCTATTGGTCCTGATCAAAAGTAGTGCACTACATAGGGAATAGGCTCCATTTGGGACACACACCAAGAGCACAATCGCAGGAAAGGACATGCATGATGTGAAACCATATCAGTTGCTCCATGGTTAGTATAATTGTACTTTTCTGTCAGTTGTGTTGTTGATGGTACAGTAAAGCGAGGCCTCAGACCTCCCGTGTGAGTTCAAGGCGTGTCCAACGTTTCAGAGGAAAAACAACACTGGAATGTTACCTGTTCAAGGTTGATTAAGGTGGTTGTGGTTGTTTAAGGTTGATTAAGGTGTTGTTCAAGGTTGATTAAGGTTGTTGTGGTTGATTAAGGTGGTTGTGGTTGTTTAAGGTGTTGTGGTTTGTTTAAGGTGGTTGTGGTTGTTTAAGGTTGATTAAGGTGGTTGTGGTTGTTTAGGTTGATTAAGGTGGTTGTTTAAGGTTGATTAAGGTGGTTGTTTAAGTGGTTGTGGTGATTAAGGTGGTTGTGGTTGATTTAAGGTGGTTGTTAGGTTGATTAAGGTGGTTGTTTAAGGTTGTTAAGGTGGTTGTTAGGTTGATTAAGGTGGTTGTGGTTGTTTAAGGTTGATTAAGGTGGTTGTTTAAGGTTAATTATGTGTTGGTTGTGGTTGATTAAGGTGGTTGTGGTTGATTACGGTGGTTGTTTAAGGTTGATTAAGGTGGTTGTTAAGGTTGATTAAGGTGGTTGTTTAAGGTGATTAAGGTGGTTGTTTAAGGTTGATTTAGGTGGTTGTTTAAGGTTGATTGGTGGTTGTGGTTGATTAAGCCACTTTGTCAACAATAGGCTTCTGACAGATACATGGAGCCTGTCCAAGATCAAAATGAATTTCTTCTTCTAAGAATAATGATTATGATGATTTGTGAAGGCTAGAAGGACAACGAGAGMCAACACAAATCAAAATGTTGTTCTGGTCAATAGTTGAGAAGTGTAACCATTGTTGTTGCCTTGGGGTTTCAGGACAAGGTAGCTGTAAACCACGTAGTCAAAAAATACACCCAGGCTGTAATAGGTCTCCTTTTTGACTGAGTGACCCAACACGTCATCATCCCAATCATCCATTCAAGCACAGCGATAGCAATCTGAATTCCTTGTTAGAAGAATGATTATGGTGATTTGTGAGGGCTAGCCAATAGGAGTGCCTTCCCTATTCATGCTTCTCTGTGTTCCGTGTTCTCTTCTTTTTCCTCTGGCAGCAGCTAGTTGAGCAATTACACAAACATCCAACCAACGGCCCATACTAAAACAAAAGGCTATTTTCCTTCCCACATTTTWWTTTTATTTWTTTTWWATAGTTTTGCCAAGAAACCTTTTTATTTTTTGTAGGTATACTCCTTTGTTGACATTTGATCTGAAGTCGAGAGCATTTCCCACCATTTGAACCAATGAGCTGTTCAGATCCCAAGATTTAAACCCCAAAGATGTATTTTCTATTTCCCAGGAGACATTGTTTCTACTAACCTCAAGAACAAGGCCCCACAATATACCTCTTGACAGAGAAAGATAAAGGTCACAAAAAGTGCTTATGCTTGTCCCCGACACTTGAAAACGCTACTTTCCACGCCGGCGGCTGGGCGGCAAATCCACAACAACTTTGCTGTCATAAATTTCAACGGGTAGTGTTTTTCTCCTTCTTTGCCTTCACAAATACATGGCCGGAATAAACTTGAACCTTAGCCGCACAGAGAGGGAGAAAACAAACACACCAATGCTGCCAGGGAAGAAAGCTGCGGCTAACTGTTCTCAGCATCTTGCGCTATAAATCAGTCCCTCGCCTTGGTTGACACACACACACACACACACACACGCCTTGTTCGACCTGGCCGGCAGCGTTTTCAAACCCATTTGGACGAGATAATGCCAGCTATTCCTCCCAGCAGCCTTAGGGACGAGGGACGAGTGAGCTGGACTCATGAATCATTACCCTCTTAGAGGAACGGAAGCGTAGGAGAGCACAATGGCCCTCACCTTACTGTACCATATATAACGCAATTAACCTGCTTCCTCCTTCACCTTACTGTATCCATATATAACGCAATTAGACCTGCTTCCTCCTTCACCTTACTGTTTCCATATATAACACAATATAGACCTGCTTCCTCCTTCACCTTACTGTATCCATATATAACGCAATTAGACCTGCTTCCTCCTTCACCTTACTGATCCATATATAACGCAATTAGACCTGCTTCCTCCTTCACCTTACTGTATCCATATAAACGCAATTAGACCTGCTTCCTCCTTCACCTTACTGTATCCATATATAACGCAATTAGACCTGCTTCCTCCTTCACCTTACTGTATCCATATATAATACCAGTATTCTCTTCCTCCACCTTACTGTCCATTATATATATATAACACACACACACACACACACACACACACACACACACACACACACACACACACACACACACACACACACACACACACACACACACACACACACACACACACCCAGGGTGGAAAAGGGCTATGCTAAAGCCTGCTAGTAGTTAACTAGTAGAGGTAAGCCAGCAGGGATGTAAAAGAGGCTATGCTAAAAGCCTGCTAGTAGTTAACTAGTAGAGTAAGCCAGCAGTGGTGAAAGGCTATGCTAAAAGCCTGCTATGCGTTAGCTAGTAGAGGAAGCCAGCAGGGTGGAAAGGGCTATGCTAAAAGCCTGCTAGGTTAGTAACTAGTAGAGGTAAGCCAGCAGGGTGAAAAGGGGCTATGCTAAAAGCCTGCTAGCGGTTACTAGTAGAGTAAGCCAGCAGGTGGGGGAAAAGGGAGCCAGCAAGAGTGCGGAGCTGTAGATAACGTTAGCTAAAGGGCTATGCTAAAAAGCCTGCTAGCGGTTAGCTAGTAGAGGTATACCCGCAGAGGTGGAAAAGGCTATGCTAAAAGCCTGCTAGCGGTTAGCTAGTAGAGGTAAGCCACAGGGTGTGAAAAAGGGCTATGCTAAACACTGCTGCTACAAGTGATCTAAACAATTATTGAGGTATACGAAATAAAGATATCACCGGATACGTCAGATGATAAGTTGTCTTTATTCAGAGTCGCCCCCCCCAAAAAAGTAAACAATGAGGAACTGAGTATGATGTGGGTGTTTAGCGTCGTATGTGGACAGAGCTTCACTCCTGCTGTGTTGTTGATCGTGTGTTCTACTCCACGTCACCTTTCTGAACGCTTTCCGACAGAAATACGGATATAATATACATTTTAGAGGTCGACCGCTTATTTTTTCAACGCCGATACCGATACCGTATATTGGAGGACCCCAAAAAAAAGCCGATACCGATTAATCGGACGATTTTTAAAAATGTATTTGTAATAATGACAATTACAACAATACTGAATTAACACTTATTTAACTTAATATAATACATCAATAAAACAATTTAGCCTCAAATAAATAATGAAACATTTGTATTTGTTTAAATAATACAAAAAACAAAGTGTTGGAGAAGAAAGTAAAAGTGCAATATGTGCCATGTAAGAAAGCTAACGTTTAAGTTCCTTGCTCAGAACATGAGAACATATGAAAGCTGGTGGTTCCTTTTAACATGAGTCTTCACATATTCCCAGGTAAGAAGTTTAGGTTGTAGTTAATATAGAATATAGGACTATTTCTCTCTATAACATTTGTATTTCATTAACCTTTGACTATTGGATGTTCTTATAGGCACTTTAGTATTGCCAGTGAACAGTATAGCTTCCATCCCTCTCCTCGCTCCTACCTGGCTCGAACCAGGAACACAACGACAACAGCCACCCTCAAGCAGCGTTACCCATGCAAGCAAGGGAATAACTACTCCAAGTCTCAGACGAGTGGCGTTTGAAACGCTATTAGCGCCACCCCGCTAACTAGCTAGCCATTTCACATCAGTTACACCAGCCTAATCTCGGGAGTTGATAGGCTTGAAACACAGCGAAGAGCTTCTGGCAAAACGCAGGAAAGTGCTGTTTGAATGAATGCTTACGAGTCTGCTGCTGCCTACCACCGCTCAGTCAGACTGCTCTATCAAATCTAGACTAGTTATAACATAATAACACACAGAAATACGAGCGCTTAGGTCATTAATATGGTCGAATCCGGAAACTATCATCTCGAAAACAAGACGTTTATTCTTCACTGAAATACGGAACCGTTCCGTATTTTATCTAACGGGTGGCATCCATGAGTCTAAATATTCCTGTTACATTGCACAACCTTCAATGTTTATGTCATAATTACGTACAATTCTGGCAAATTAGGCGCCCAAACTGTTGCCTATTACACTGACCTCGTGCAATGAACGCAAGAGAAAGTGACACAATTTCACCTGGTTAATATTGCCTGCTAACCTGGATTTCTTTTAGCTAAATATGCATCGTTTAAAAATATATACTTCGTGTATTGATTTTAAGAAAGGCATTGATGTTTATGGTTAGGTACACAACGAACGCACCGCATCGATTATATGCCAACGCATTAACACGCTAGATAAACTAGTAATATCATCAACAATGTTTAGTTAACTAGTGATTATGATTGATTGATTGTTTTATAAGATAAGTTTAATGCTAGCTAAGCAACTTACCTGGGCTTCTACTGCATTCGCGTAACAGGCGGCTCCTCGTGGAGTGCAAGGTAATCAGGTGGTTAAGAGTGTTGGACTAGTTAACTGTAAGGTTGCAAGATTGAATCCCCCGAGCTGACAAGGTAAAATCTTGTCTTCTGCCCCGAACAGGCAGTTTAACCCCACCGTCTCCTAGGCCGTCATTGAAAAAGAATGTGTTCTAACTAACTTGCTTCGTAAATAAAATTAAATAAAATGTTAAAAAAATAAAAATCTTTAAAAAAAACGGCTAAATCGGTGTCCAAAAATACCAATAATTCGTCCATCACGATTAATCGGTCGACCTCTGATACATTTCTCCCAAAATACAAATGTAAAGTGCCGTATTTAGACTTTTAGATAACAGCAATCTTCCCATTAACCTTGATAAACAAAAAAAAAATTAAAACAGAACAACATTTCTGTCAAGGTTGTGCTTCCAGCAGGGCGTCTATATTAAAAGGTCATGCTAACAGAATGTGTGTGTCTATAAATCTTCAAGCCACGCGTCCTCACAGATGGCAGGATGTGAGGCTACGGACACATTTCACACTTGGGGCGCGACAGAAGGCAACTCTCAGATACTACATCATCTCAACAAGGTCTCGCCTCAGTGAGAAGGTGTGTGTGTGTGTGTGTGTTGTGGTGTGTTGTGTGTGTGTGTGGGTGTGTGGTTCGTTTAATCTGCTCCCGTCAAGCCCTTACCAACACCATCGCCGCAAAGAATCACTAGGAAATAACATCAAATTGGAAACGAAAAGGGGGAAAACGATGTTCAGGTACTACCCTATAACTCCGTTAACACAACTCAACCTTGGCTAGAAGTACTAGAGAGACGTCTTTCACAAACGGCACCCTATGTTTTTATTTTATTTATTTACCTTTTTTTAACCAGGCATGTCATTAAAACAAATTCTTATTTTCAATGACGGCCTAGGAAAGTGGTTAACTGCCTTCAGGGCAGAACGACAGATTTGTACCTTGTCAGCTCGGGATTTGAACTTGCAACCTTTCGGTACTAGTCCAACGCTCTAACCACTAGCTCCCGACCCTGGCCCCAATGTACTACAAAGGGCACTACCCATAGGGCTGTGGTCAAACGTAGTGCAGAAAGTAAAGTAGCGGTGCCATATGGAAGCAGACAAACTCTGATGAATGCAGGCAAAGGCAAACTCAGCCCAGGCTGCATATATACAGTGCATTTGGAAAGTATTCAGACCCCTTCATTTCTTCTACATGTTGTACGTTTACGCCTTATCTAAAATGGATAAAATTATTTTTTCCCCCCTCATCAATCTACACACAATAGCCCGTAATGATAAAGCGAAAATAGTTAAAGGGAAAACCTGATGGTCACTCTGACAGAGCTCTAGAGTTCCTCTGAGAGATGGGAAACCTCCAGAAGGACAACCCATCTCTTCAGCAACCCCACCAATCAGGCCTTTATGATTAGAGTGGCCAGACGAAGCCCCACTCCTCAGTAAAAGGCACATGACAGGCCCCGCTTGGAGTTTGCCAAAAGCACCTAAAGACTCTCAGAACATGAGAAACAAGATCTCTCTGTATATGAAACCAATATTGAACTCCTTGGCCTGAATGCCAAGCGTCACGTCTGCGACAAAAACACCATGGACCATCCTACGGGAAGCCCAAGTCGACCTACGGAGACCCATCGACGGCTCCGCTCACGAAAACTGAAGCATTAGTGGCTGTGGCAAGCGATATTCCTGCTGTGGGGATGTTTTCAGCGGCAGTGGACCTGGCAGGACATTAGTTACGAGGATTTGAGGGGAAAGATGAACGAGCAAAATTTGGTCACCAACAAGAAACCGAAAGCACTCTCTTCGTATAATACACCTGCTCCAGAGCAGCGCTCCAGCCAAGCGCGTCCTAGTGCCACACGTCGTGGCGTGACTGTTCACCCGTTCCTATCCACAGCCTACATCCGATCCCTACCCAGCACACGAAGCCAGCAACCAACCACAGGAGTGAGCTTCTCGCACTCCTCGGACCCTACAACGTCCTGCGAATGTCCTTGAAGTGGCTCAGCCAAGCGAAGAACGCCTATATTGTGAAACCGCAATCACCCCACAATTACTCGTGGGAATATGTGCCTACCCTATCTAAAAAAATACCCCTCCCACGTTGCAGCATAAACGCCTCCCCCATCCTACCGGACAGAGCTGAGATGATGCTCAGAGAATGTAAGTAGAAATGAACGGCTGCCCAGATCAAAATTACAGTGTACCAAGTGTAGCATCATACCAAGAAGACGTATGCGTAATCAGCTGGCCGAAGCTTCAACAAAAAGTACTGAGAGCTTAAAAGGGTTCCCATGCTTCATACTTATGTAAATGTATATCCCCATTTCCTTCTTTTTTGGGCTAAAATTGAGATAAATCCTGATTTTGCTTTAACCATATTGGATTTCCCTGTGGAATCATGAATGAGGTGAGCGGCGCAAAGAAACTATTGAAATTGCACCACCTTTTAGAATAACCTGGCCCTGTAACGTAGACAAATTGGTTAAAGGACCAGGGATATGAATACTTTACAGAATGCACTTGGTAGAACACTGATAGAACAGTCCGTCACTTGCGAGACACGCTCAGCTGCATTATAACCATACAGTAGTAACAAGCACGTTCAGCTGAGAACCCCAGCTGGCATATATAATGCTACATAGTCAACCATAGACGGAATCCTGAGAAACAGCCCAGCCTGCGCATATATAGAACATAGAACAGCACGTCACTGAGAACACCCAGGCTGCATATATAGAACATAGAACAGCACGTCACTGAGAGCACCCAGGCTTCATTTATAGAACATAGAACAGCACGTCACTGAGAACGCCCAGGCTGCATATATAGAACATAGAACACTGATAGAACAGCACGTCACTGAGACCAGTTCTCTGGAGTGATGAATCACGCTTCACCATCTGGCAGTCCGACGGACGAATCTGGGTTTGGCGGATGCCAGGAGAACGCTACCTGCCCAAATGCATAGTGCCGACTGTAAAGTTTGGTGGAGGAGGAATAATGGTCTGTGGCTGTTTTTCATGGTTCGGGCTAGGTCCCTTAGTTCCAGTGAAGGGAAATCTTAACGCTACAGCATACAATGACGTTCC
Organism: Salvelinus sp. IW2-2015; assembly: GCF_002910315.2. NCBI lineage: Eukaryota > Metazoa > Chordata > Actinopteri > Salmoniformes > Salmonidae > Salvelinus > Salvelinus sp. IW2-2015. The sequence continues at coordinate 124,468 of NW_019943185.1, read as the reverse complement.
AGACGATTCTGTGCTTCTGACTTTGTGGCAACAGTTTGGGGGAGGCCCTTTCTGACCTCAAGCCCATCAAACACCTTTGGGATGAATTAGAACACCGACTGAGAACCACCCCTAATCGCCCAACATCAGTGCCCGACCTCACTAATGCTCGTGGCTGAATGGAAGCGAGTCCCCGCAGCAATGTTCCAACATCTAGTGGAAAGCCTTCCCAGAAGAGTGGAGGCTGTTATAGCAGCAAAAGGGGGGGACCAACTCCGTATTAATGCCCATGATTTTGGAATGAGATCGGCCATGTAGTGTAAGTCAACACATGCTGCTCAGTTGTCAATCAACGCACATTAAATAGCCTASTACGCGCCTCAACTCATCATAGCTGGCTATGTGAAACACGAGAAACAAAATAAATGATGTACGAGAAAACAATAATTAAGCTAAATTCGTGGATTTAGACTCATTGTCATCACTTACATTACATGGGACGTGGAAAATGCACCAGCATCATTGCTCTCTCTTCTTTCCTCCTTATAAAAGAACTGCAGCCAGAGATCTGTATATAATGACGAGACGTTCAAGTCTCCGCGCCTAACGATGGGAGTCGTTGTCCCAAAGGGCAGGAAGGCAGGCGACAAGCTTAGGTCCAACAATAAAACCCATAGAAACGCATTGGGCTTATTTTGGACCTGTCGCTTTGGCGTCTTTCTCTCTTACTGTGTCTCTCTGTCATGGCTGGCTTTGTGACTGACAGGCGGCTTGTCCAATCAATAGGTCACTAGAAGATCCATGTCGTTCATTCTAGAGGAAGAGGGCTGAAAAGGAGTGGCATAGGGCCCTGAGTCGCATAGGGCCCTGAGTCGCATAGGGCCCTGAGTCGCATAGGGCCCTTAGAAATAGAGTACCATTTGGAAGCAGACTATCTCATTGCTTCCTTTGCCTACTTCCACATTCTGCAGAGTTGGAACAACCATTTTTGACTAATACATGGATTGGAATATCAATCACCGGCTTGATCAGTTGGCCAGGTTGTCACTTCATCAAGATAACGAACGTGTAATGAAATTTTCCCAGCGATAGCTAGTACAGTATTCTGAAATATAGCCATTATCTTTAAAAATCCCCCC
>NW_019943185.1:111692-119427 GCF_002910315.2 Salvelinus sp. IW2-2015 | reverse complement strand
TTTTCTGGTACTTACTAGTCGTTTTGAGTTTTTAGGTCACCATACACATGTCTGTTAGGGTCTGGTTTTGCTGCTCGAAGAGCGTCTCTTACATTTTCCTTATGTTTTTTGTTACTGTACTTTTTTGTCTGAAGAGCACTTCACACCAGGTCTGTTCTTGTGCTTTTTTGTTAGATGGGGTCACCTAACACTGTGTTTATGTGGGCTGTGCGTCTTATAGAGGTCTATTCTAACACTATGATCTGTTTTGTGCGTCTGAAGAGGTTTACCTACATCCCGATCGTATGTTACCTGTTTGCTTTCTGAAAGATTTTTCTCTTCTACACACTAGTTGTTACTGTGTTTCTGAAGAGGGGTCACCTTACATTCACCAAATGTCTGTATACTGTAGCGTGTCTGAAGAGGTCTCCTTTTAAGTTTTTTACACACTATGTCTGTTTACTGTCGCTGTTTTTCTCCTACACTATGTCTTTACTGTGCTCTGTTCTTTTAAGATGTGTGTGTGGTTGCCTACAGGCGCTTCATGTCATGTTATGTTGCGTTTTTTTTGATCAGGGTCACCTACAGCGACATGTCTGGTTACATGTGACTGGTGTTGAAGGTGTTCTCTCTTTTTTAACACTTATTTACTGTCTGGGGCTGTTTTTTAGGGTCTTCCTACACACTGGGTCTGTTACTGTGGCTGGTTGAAGAGTTGTCCTCACACCATGTCTTGTTACTTGTGCTGTCTGACAGATCTCTACACAACCATGTCGTGTTACTGTGCTGTCTGAAGAGGCTGACTTACAACCATGGTTGGTTACTGTGCGTCTGAAGAGGTCTCCTACACACATGTCTGTTACTGTGCTGTCTGAAGAGGTCTCCTACACACCATGTCTCGTTTACACTGCTGTCGTTATTTTTCGTGTTGAAGAGTTCAACCACACATGTTCTGTACTGTGCTGTCGAAGAGGTTCTACTACACACATGTCTGTATGTGCTGTCTGTTGTGTGTGTGTGTCTGTGCTGTCTGAAGAGGTCTCCTACACACCATGTCTGTTACTGTGCTGTCTGAAGAGGTTCCTACACACCATGTCTGTTACTGCTGTCTGAAGTGTGTCTCACACACTATGTCTGTTACTGGCTGTCGTGAAGACGGTTCCTACACCATGTCGTTACTAGTGCTGTCTGAAGAGGTCTCCTACACACCATGTGCTGTTACTGTGCTGTCTGAAGAGGTCTCCTACACACCATGTCTGTTACTGTGCTGCTGAAGAGGTCTCCTACACACCATGTCTGTTACTGTGCTGTCTGAAGAGGTCTCCTCACACCATGTCTGTTACTGTTGTCTGAAGAGGTCTCCTACACACCATGTCGTTACTGTCTGTCTGAGAGGTCTCCTACACCATGTCTTTGTTTGTGCTGTCTGAAGAGGTTCACCTACACACTATGTCTGTACTGTCTGCTGAAGAGGTCCCTACACACCATGTCTGTTACTGTGCTGGTCTGAAGAGGTCTACACCCAATTTTTACTGTCTGTAAGAGGCTCACTCACACCTTTGTGTTGAAGAGTCTTACACACCGTTCTGTTCTTGTGTGTCCTGAAGGATGGGTCGTACACACAGTCTGGTTTCTGTCTGAAGAGGTCTCTACACACTATGTCTGTTACTGGCTGTCTGAAGAGGTCTCTACACACTTCTGTTACTGTCTGTCTGAAGAGCCACACACATGTTGTACTGCTGATGAGCTCCACCATGTCTGTTACTGTGCTGTCTGAAGAGGTCTCCTACACACTCATGTCTGTTTACTGGTGTCTTGAAGAGGTCTTCCTACACCATGTCTGTTACTGTGCTGTTGAGAGGGTCCTACAGCACCATTGTCTGTACTGTGCTGTCTGAAGAGGTTTCACACCAATGTCTGTTACTGTGCTGTCTGAAGAGCGTCTACTTTCACACCATGTCGTTTTTTTGTCTGAAGAGGTTTCCTACACACTTTTCTGTGTTACTGTGGCTGTCTGAAGAGGTCTCCTACACACCCTGTCTTTTCTGTGCTGTCTGAAGAGGTCTCTACACCTATGTCTGGTTACTGTGCGCTTGAAGAAGGTCACTTACACCTTTGTCGTTGGTGTTACTGTGTCTTTTCTGAAGATTTAGGTCTACACACATGTCGTTACTGTGCTGTCTTGAAGAGTCTCCTACACACCATGTCTGTACTGTGCTGTCTGAAGAGGCCTACTACCATGTCTGTTACTGTCTGTCTAAGTTGTCTTTACTGTGCTGTCTTGGAGGTCTCCTACACACCATGTCTGTTACTTGTGCTGTCTGAAGAAGTCACCTACACACCAGTCTGTACTGTTTTTTGAGGTCACCTTACACCATGTCTGTTACTGTCTGAAGAGGTCTCTACCATTCTATACTGTGCTGTCTGAGAGTCTCCTACACCATGTCTGTTCTGTGCTGTCTGAAGAGGTCTCCTACACACCATGTCTGTACATGTGCTGTCTGAAGAGGTCTCCTACACACCATGTCTGTTACTGTGCTGTCTGAAGAGGTCTCCTACACACCATGTCTGTTACTGTGCTGTCTGAAGAGGTTTCCTACACACCATGTCTTTACTGTGCTGTCTGAAGAGGTCTCCTACACACCATGTATGTTACTGTGCTTCTGGTCTCCTACACACCATGTCGTTACTGTGCTGTCTAAGAGGTCACCTACACACCATGTCTGTACTGTGCTGTCTGAAGAGGTCTTCTACACTATGTCTGTTACTGTCTGAAGAGGTCACCTACACACCATGTCTGTTACTGTCTGAAGAGGTCTCCTACACACCATGTCTGTTGCTGTCTGAAGAGGTCACCTACACACCATGTCTGTTACTGTCTGAAGAGTCTCCTACACACCATTGTGTTACTGTCTGAAGAGGTCTCCTACACACCATGTCTGTTGCTGTCTGAAGAGGTCACCTACACACCATGTCTGTTACTGTCTGAAGAGGTCTCCTACACACCATGTTTGCTGTCTGAATAGGTCACCTACACCATGTCTGTTCTGTCAAGAGGTCTCCTACACACCATGTCTGTTACTGTGCTGTATAAACGCTTGCCTTTCTCCATCCGTCTTTGTGCCTGTGATGCCCCATTTGTGACATCACACACACACACACACACACACACACACACCACACACACACACACACACACACACACACACACACACCGTCAGAAGGACTGGAGAACAGAGCAGCTGAGCTAAGGCGATGGTCGCCCAATTGCAGCCCTATGCGGAAGCAAGCTGTCATTAGGGCCCCATGTCGCCAAGTAAAAAGGCCACAACACACCACACACACACGCACAAAATCCTATCCATCTGCCATGCAGCAGGTAGGGTAAGGGCCAGCGAAGCACTTTCCTGCCATTCCCTGTCAGTGCTTCGCCCGCCCGGCGTTGCTTACTAACGCACACACACACACACCACACACACACACACACACACACACACACACACACACACACACACACACACACACACACACACACACACACAACACACACAGGAGCTGTGTATAAACAGCTCGCCTGCCACACTGGTACCGTCACAGAAAGCAGAAAGGAGAAAAACACCCTGACTATATTCCCTTCTTTTTCTCTTTCCTTCTTTTATCCAGTGAGAAAGCAAGCTGGCCCGGCCGTTGCCATCTGACAACCTGTCAACCTTGTCCTTCAGATGATGCCCGGGTGAATACCGGACCTGACACATAAATGTCTCTGCACCTTGAAAGCAAAGCGTACTGCACTTTGCCACTGTCCTCTCGCCTGCTCTTGTGTAACAAGAGTTTGTTCCCAGGCCGCTAATGGCTTGGGAAGAGAGCCCTGGAGGGAGAATGGATAAAAGAGGGAGAGAACGAGGGGGGGGGCAGCGAGGGAGAGAGGGAGGGGGGCAGCAAGAGAAGAGAGAGGGGGGGGCAGCAAGAGAGGGAGAGAGGGAGGTGGCAGCAAAGAGAAGAGAAGGAGGAGGACAGCAGAGAAGACAGAGCGAGAGGGGGGAGCAGCGAGAGAAGTGAAAGAGAGAGGTGGGGAGCGAGGGATGAGAAGGGCGCAGCAGCGAGAAAAGAGAGAGGGGAGGCAGCAAAAGAAGAGGGGGGGCAGCGAGGGAGAGAGAGAGAGAGAGGGGGAGAGAAAACCGGGTTAATGCCTGTTCCATTCCCTGGGTGAAAACAGGGTTAATGGGTGAAAACAGGGTTAATGGGTGAAAACAGGGTTAATGGGTGAAAACAGGGCTAATGCCTGTTCCTGGGTTAATGGCTGTGTTTGAGTAAATGAGGGATACAAATACATTTAAAGCAGGTACTTCAGCACAGGTGTGGTTCGTGAGTTAATTAAGCAAGTAACATCCCATTGTACTCAGGGTCATGTCTAAAAAATGCCCAGTTGTCCATTATTTTATCTACCAAGGCTTGAAGAGATCTCAGTGACTTTGAAAGAGGGGTCTTAATGAAGCATAGAGTGTTTAAAGAACGTGTTTGTGTTGTAGTGTGGTAATGGTGTGGTAATGGTGTGTGGTGTGGTAATGTTATGTGGTGTGGTAATGTTATATGGTGTGGTAATGTTAGGTGGTGTGGTAATGGTGTGTGGTGTGGTAATGGTGTGTGGTGTGGCAATGTGTGGTGTTGTGTTGTGGTAATGTTGTGTGGTAATGGTGTGTGGTCGCGTGTTTGTAAATAGCACAACGGGAGCAGGTGAGTCTCTGTTGTGTAGTGACAGGGGTCGTGTTTTATATTGAAAGTCAACAGGGGGGGAAACCCCCCCTGCTTCAATAGAGTGATCGGGAATGTGCAACTATAGTTTAAATTCACAGAAAATACATGAGTGTAACAAATTAGGCAGAAAATAGATTCATTTTCATGCATTATTTGTCCTTTTTGTTCTCTGAACATCTGCTCCTCCCCCGTCTTGTCTGAGCAGAGCCCTAGCTACTTCAGACTCCAGACTCCACACAGACACAGCGTGTAGACATGCTGCTCCAGAGCCAGTACTGTTCTTCCTTCAGACTCCAGACTCCACACGGACACACGTGTTGTAGAAACATGCTTGCCTCACAGAAGCCAGTACTGTTCTTCCTTCAGACTCCAGACTCCACACAGACACAGTGTAGACATGCTGCTCCAAAGCCAAACTGTTCTTCCTTCAGACTCCAGACTCCACACAGACACAGCGTGTAGACATGCTGCTCCAGAGCCAGAACTGTTCTTCCTTCAGACTCCAGACTCCACACAGACACATGTGTAGACATGCTGCTCCAGAGCCAGTACTGTTCTTTCTCTTCAGACTCCAGACTCCACACAGAACACAGCGTGTAGACATGCTGCTCCAGAGCCAACTGTTCTTCCTTCAGACTCCAGACTCCACACAGACACAGTGTGTAGACATGCTGCTCCAGAGCCAGATCCTCGTTCTTCCTTCAGACAAGCTTAATCAAAACTTTGGTGATGTGCACAATGTCTTTCGTTCACATTTGCTTTGAAATGTCTAACTCACCAAAAATGACATTCGGTACTCCTATATATATATAAAACCTAATGAGCTGGATTGCTGTCTTTGCAATTTGTTTATTAATTGCGCTTATTAGCAATATTAGCTGCAGCCTCCATGGAAATTCGCTATTACTTGTGCTAATTTTGTTAATCTGTAACAGATGCCCAATGTTTGTTTTTTGTGTGCGTTTTTTGGTGCCCCCTTGTGTAGAAGCCTGTAATACCGTAAATACCAGGAGAAGAAGGATGATATGAACATCTGAATACTACCAATCCTACCAGGACCATAGTGCTCTGGTTAAAAACAGTGCGCTATGTAGGAATAGTGGTCATTAGGGACGCTAACCATAGCTTAATAGCCTGATGAAGGGTTTGGCTCAGTGTCTGTCAACCCTCTGGCTCCTTGTTTACCGCAAACCTCATATCTGATCTATACACGACATTATATACTCTTCTGTTTCTCCCAACAGTACTGGCTCGTTCCCTTTTTCCCTCTCTCCATTGATCTCTTGCTATCTCTTCTTTTTTTTCAGTAGAAAGAAATGTGTTTGAAAATGACATTTTAAAAGTCTTCCTGATAGCAATCCCTTTATCTGACCTCGGAGGCATCCTTGCTAGGTGTATGTTGATGACACTGAACACTAAGGAGCTCTCCCTCTGTGTGTTGTGTGTGTGTGGTTTGTGTGTGTGTGTGTGTGTGTGTGTGTGTGTGTGTGTGTGTGTGTGTGTGTGTGTGTGTGTGTGTGTGTGTGTGGTGTGTGTGTGTGTTGCTGTTTGCTGACAGGCAAACGCACGCCGGGGCAGTGAGCCTTAACACGCGTGTTAAAATGTTCCTGTTCGTTCCTTGTAATACACCAGAGGTTAGAATGGGTTACGGATGTAAACACCTTGTATCCATAAGATTGTGACAGACACCCGCCAAAAGACCAGGGTCTCTGAATGGATGTTGTGGTACTCAGATTCAGAGTTTCCTTGCCCCCCCCTCATCAGTTGCCATCCTGGGCTAGATGCTCTATAATACACAATATCATATACGATTACAATTATACCCCACCTGGTGTAACTACCCCACCTGTGTAACTACCAAACACCCTGTGTAGCTACCCCACCTGTGTAACGAGGAGGTAAAAATATAATATTTTAGGCACTTAAAGGGTCAATCTGCAGTAACAAACAACATAATCATGACAGTCCCTTTTAATACATTGCTGGGATTTTGGGACCGATCTCTATCAGGGAGTAGCAAACCGGGCCCAAATCCAGGCCTAGATGCTTCTGACTTGTCTATATTTGGGCGGGGGGGGGGGCGCCTGTCCTCTGTTGTGCCAAAACGAAAACCAGACCTAGTCAATTAACCTTGACTTCAACCATCCATCCGCTGCCATCGTTGACTTAAAAGGGCAATTCCACCACTTTTCAACCTCATATTGATTATCTCAAGCACCATACCAGTGTCTACATATGTGAAAACAACCAATCTATGATCTGTGGTTAAAAAGATGAAAAGAAAAGTCCTAAAAAATATATATATATATGCTTCTCTGTGACATCACGGGGTAGGATTAAAAGTTGTTTTTTAAAACAGACAGAGGGCGTTTGGCTGAATCTGGGTACAGCCAGTATGTTCTCACTCCCCCACGTCACCGCAAATCGCACAGTGTTTGAAAATAGTTGGTTTTAAAAAATAAAATAAAAATAAAAAAAACTTTTAATGATGTCATCGGGTAGAGATTAATGTAAATGAGGTTGAAAAGTGGTGGAATTTCACTTTAAAATTTTAACTCAATGGGCGCTAACATGATCTTTAAAAAGGAAAATGCTCGACAAGGGAAGAAAAGGTTTAAAAATAGGCCCCCCCTTACATACGTCCCAAACGGTGCCCTACACCCTATATAGTGCACTAGTGGCCAAAGGGCTTTGGTCTAAAGTAGTACACTATATAGGGAGTAGGCTGGGCCGTTTCAGGCTCCCAGCAACGTCTGTTTCCACTTTCCTCCCAATCCAGAGATGCCCTGTAAAACATCAGTGTAAATGGTTCATAATGCCACCAGTGGACTCTGAAACAGCAGACCTGCTTTCAATCAGCAGTCAGATTACTGGTGTATTAGGCCCAGGACGTAAAGACAGGGAGCTACGTCACCTCTGTCCTACACAGCAACGATGCTGACAGCATGGAATAGGACTATACACCTAACTACTGTAGTCTCCTTACTGACAGCATGGAACA
>NW_019943185.1:96998-111667 GCF_002910315.2 Salvelinus sp. IW2-2015 | reverse complement strand
CAACCAGGACTATCACACGTATTTATTCTGCTACTGTAGACATACAGAGACTGACCTCTTGATCTCGTTCTGACAGCATGGAACAGGACTATACACCTAACTACTGTAGTCTCCTTACTGACAGCATGGAACAACAGGACTTATACACCTAAACTACTGTAGTCTCCTTACTGACAGCATGGAACAGGACTATACAACCTAACTACTGTAAGTCTCCTTACTGACAGCATGGAACAGAACAGGACTATAAACCTAACTACTGTAGTCTCCTTACTGACAGCATGAACAAGACTATCACACCTAACTACTGTAGTCTCCTACTGACAGCATGGAACAGAACAGGACTATAAACCTAACTACTGTAGTCTCCTTACTGACAGCTGGAACAGACTATTACCCTAACTACGTAGTCTCCTTACTGACACCGCATGAACGGAACAGACTATACACCTAACTACTGTAGTCTCCTTACTGACAGCATGGAACAGGCTATAAACCTAACTACTGTAGTCTCCTTTACTGACAGCATGGAACAGGACTTTAACTAGACACTGTACTATGAAACAAACAGGACTATAAACTACTGTAGTCTCCTTACTGACAGCATGGAACAGAACAGAACTATAAACCTAATACTGTAGGTCTCCTTACTGACAGCATGAACAGGACTATACACCTAACTAACTGTAGTCTCCTTACTAACAGCATGGAACAGAACAGGACTATTAACCTAACTACTGTAAGTCTCCTTACTGACAGCATGGACAGAACAGAACTATAACCTAACTACTGTATCTCCTTACTGACGCATGGAAACAGGACTATACACCCTATACTACTGTAGTCTCCTTACTGACAGCATGGAACAGAAACAGGACTATACACCTAACTACTTAGTCTCCTTACTGACAGCATGGAACAGGACTATACCCACTAACTACTGTAAGTCTCCTTACTTGACAGCATCGAACAGAACAGGACTATACACCCTAACTACTGTAGTTCTCCTTACTGACAGCATGAAACAGAACAGACTATAAACCTAACTACTGTAGTCTCCTACCTGACAGCATGAACAGGACTCATACAACCTAACTACTGTAGTCTCCTTACTGACAGCATGAACAGACTATACACCTAACACTACTGTAGTCTCCTTACTGACAGCATGGAACAGAACAGGACTATAAACCTAACTACTGTAGGCTCCTACTGACAGCATGGAAACAGGACTATACACCTAACTACTGATAGTCTCCTTACTGACAGCATGGAACAGGACTATACACCTAACTACTGTAGTCTCCTTACTGACAGCATGGAACAGGACTATAAACCTAATACTGTCAGTCTCCTTACTGACAGCATGAACAGAACAGGACTATAAAACTAACTCTGTAGTCTCCTTACTGACAGCATGGAACAGAACAGAAACTATAAACCTAACTACTGTAGTCTCCTTACTGACAGCATAAACAGGACTATACACCTAACTACTGTAGTCTCCTACTGACAGCATGACAGAACAAACTATAAAAACCTAACTACTGTAGTCTCCTTACTGAACAGCATGGAACAGGACTTATACACCTAACTACTGTAGTCTCCTTACTGAACAGCATGGAACAAACAGGACTATAAAACCTAACTACTGTAGTCTTCCTTACTGACAGCATGAACAGAACAGAACTATAAAACTAACTACTGTAGTCTCCTACTGAACAGCATGAACAGGACTATACACCTAACTACTGTAGTCTCCTTACTGACAGCATGGAACAGAACAGACTATAAACCTAACTACGTAGTCTCCTTACTCGAACATGGAACAGACTATACACCTAACTACTGTAGTCTCCTTACTGACAGCATGGAACAGGACTATACACCTAACTACTGAGTCTCCTTACTGACAGCATGAACAGAAACCAGGACTATAAACCTAACTACTGTAGTCTCCTTACTGAACAGCATGGAACAGACTATACACCTAACTACTGTAGTCTCTTTACTGACAGCATTGGAACAGAAACAGGACTATACACCTAACTACTGTAGTCTCCTTACTGACAGCATAGAAACAGACTATTAAACTAACTACTGTAGTCTCCTTAACTGACAGCATGAACAGAACAGACTATACACCTAACTACGGTATTCCCTTACTGACAGCATGGAACAGAACAGACTATAAACCTAACTACTGTAGTCTCCTTACTGGACACATGGAACAGGACTATACACCTAACTACTGTAGTCTCCTTACTGAACAGCATGGAACAAACAGGACTATAAACCTAACTACTGTAGTCTCCTTACTGACAGCATGACAAACAAGACTATAAACCTAACTACTGTAGTTCCTTACTGACAGCATGGAACAGGACTATACACTAACTACTGTAGTCTCCTTACTGACAGCATGGAACAAACAGGGACTATACACACCTAACTACTGTAGTCTCCTTACTGACAACATGAACAGACTATACACCTAACTACTGTAGTCTCCTTACTGACAGCATGGAACAGGACTATACACCTAACTACTGTAGTCTCCTTACTGACACATGAACAGAACAGGACTATAAACCTAACTACCTGGAGTCTCCTTACTAACAGCATGGAACAGGACTATACACCTAACTACTGTATCTCCTTACTGACAGCATGAACAGAACAGAACTGATACACCTAACTACTGTAGTCTCCTTATGACAGCAATGATGAACAGGACATAAACCTAACACTGTAGTCTCCTTACTGACAGCATGGAACAGAACAGACAAACCTAACTACTGTAGTCTCCTTACTGACAGCATGAACAGGACTTATACACCTAACTACTGTAGTCTCCTTACTGACAAGCATGAACAGAACAGGACATATACACTAACTACTTTAGTCTCCTACTGACAGCATGGAACAGAACAGACTATAACATCTAACTACTGTAGTCTCCTTACTGACAGCATGGAACAGAACAGAACTATAAACCTAAATACTGTAGTCTCCTTACTAGACAGCATGAACAGGACTATACACTAACTACTTAGTCTCCTTACTGACAGCATGGAACGAGAACAGAACTATAACCTAACACTGTCAGTCTCCTTACGACAGACATGGAACAGGACTATTACAACCTAACTACTGTTGTCTCCTTACTAACAGCATGGAACAGAACAGGACTATAAACCTAACTACTGTAGTCTCCCTTACTGACAGCATGAAACAGAACAGAACATAAAAACCTAACTACTGTAGTCTCCTTACTGACAGCATGGAACAGGACTATACACCTAACTACTGTAGTCTCCTTACTGACAGCATGGAACAGAACAGCTATAAAACCTAACTACTGTAGTCTCCTTACTGACAGCATGAACAGACTATAACACCTAACTACTGTAGTGCTCACTACTGACAGCATAGAACAAACAGGAACTATACACCTAACTTACTGTAGTCTCCTTACTGACAGCATGGAACAGGACTATAACCTAACTACTGTAGTCTTCCTTACTGACAGCATGAACAGAACAGGACTATACACCTAACTACTGTAGTCTCCTTACTGACAGCATGGAACAGGACTATAAACCTAACTACTGTAGTCTCCTTAACTGACCAGCATAGAACAGAACAGGACTATAAACCTAACTACTGTAGTCTCCTTACTGACAGCATGGAACAGGACTATAAACCTAACTACTGTAGTCTCCTTACTGACAGCATGAACAACAGGACTATACACCTAACTACTGTAGTCTCCTTACTGACAGCATGGAACAGGACTATAAACCTAACTACTGTAGCTCCACTGACAGCATGGAACAGAACAGGACTATACACCTAACTACTGTAGTCTCCTTACTGACAGATGGAACAGACTACTACACCTAACTACTGTAGCTCCTACTGACAGCCCATGAACAGAACAGGAACTATAACCTAAACTACTGTAGTCCTTATGACAGCATGAACAGAACAGACTATAAACCTAACTACTGTAGTCTCCTACTGACAGCATGGAACAGGACTATAAAACCTAACACTGTAGTCTCCTTACTGACAGCATGGAACAGGACTATTACACCTAAACTACTGTAGTCTCCTTACTGACAGCATGGAACAGCGACCTATACACCCTAACTACTGTAGTCTCCTTTACTGACAGCATGAACAGAACAGGGACATATACACCTAACTACATGTAGTCTCCTACGACAGCATGGCAACAGGACTATACACCTAACTAACTGTAGTTCCCTATACTGACAGCATGGAACAGAACAGGAAACTAAACCTAACTACTGTAGTCGTGCGCTTACTGCAACAGCCATGAACAGGACTCATACACCTAACTACTGTAGTCTAACCTACCTGAACAGCAAGAAGAACAGGACTATTTAACACCTAACTACTGTAGCTCCTTACTGACCAGCATGAAACAGACTATACACCTAAACTAACTGTAGTCTGTTACTGACAGCCATCTTTTTAGAGAGAACAGACTATACACCTAAACTACTTAGTCTCCTTTACTGAAGCATGGAACAGACACAGATACTAGATAAGCCCTAACGCTGGAAAACTTAGTAAATCTGTCAATTATAGATCAAGAGTACGCTGAACCAGATGCTCTTTAGTCTACTGTTAATTGGATGACGGACAGCTGATACACGCAACGAGCTGTACGTTCTGAACTGAACAGCAAAGACAGCACTACGAACCAATTGCAACACCTTATACTAGTCTCATGTGAGCTCCACTGGAAAACACAGTGAAACCCAAGCATCCTAGCAAAAACAGAACAGAACCTTATAAACAAGCAACTAATACATGTATCTCTTAGTGAGTTCTGAACAGTGTACTGATAGCACCTACCAGTGCCTCCTTACTCACTAACAGCCAACTATCCACCTATATCACTTTCTCTCAGCTCCTAACCTGACGATGATCCAAGAATGTATGATCAGCATATCAGCCACTTCAGTAACTAGAATATGCTTTTGAGTGTTTAAATAATGTATTAACTGCAATACTCAGCGTGATAGTCTGAAAATGAAAGAGTTCTAGCTGTCATCGGACAGTTTCAAGTTTGCTGAATGTGAATCAAGGTCTGTAACCTAGTAGGAGAGCCTGGAGTACACCCCCCCCTTCTCGGACCTCGCAGCAGAAGAGATTTTGGTCTTACGTCTGGCTCGTCAAGCACAAGACAGGCAAACCATTGCACAGCAGGTTGGTGTGCTTGTATGTCTGTATGTGTTCGTGCGGGTGTATTGGTTGTGTGAGGACCTGTCAAACAGATTTAGAACGACGGTAGGTGTCAAGCACCTGTCTAACACAGAACTCCTTCTCATGTCTATTACAAAATCGAGAACGGAGAGCGCCTACACACCTATGCACAACCACATACATCAACCCAACACAAATGGTGACCTAGGTCTAACAGTTTCTGCCCCAGCCCCACTACACTCACCAGACCCGACCTGCAACAACCATCCACGCACCCCTACTCATACCAGCCTACCATCACAGACACCGCCTCCCAGACCCACCACCCCCACCCCGACCACAGCAACACCTACACAAGCCACCGATTATCACAAAAGCCACTACCAGCCCTCGCTTACACCCCCCCCACCAATAACCTGCATTGAAGCCTGTTTAACGCCACTCCCTACCCCATGTCTCTAGCATTACCCTATGAACCTGCTCTTGACCCACCCCCCGTCCACCCCACTCGATGAACCCTCTAAGTCAAACCCAGTTACCCAAGCTCCCCACACCGCCCCCGCCCCTTCGACAGAAACGAAAGGGGGACTATACAATAACACAGCTCAAACAAAAAAAGGATGCTTTTCTGTCACGAGTCATATCTTCCACAGACCAACAACCGACAGCAACCACAAGCACCAGCAAAGAGTCCTTGTGTGGGTGTGGGTTACAAACTGTGTGCAAAACACAAGGGTGGACTTGTTGGGTGTGTGTACCGTCCTAACCCACAGACAAAACTTACCGAGAACGAACCACACATCACAACAACCACAGCAAACACAAGCACCCGACGCACAAAGCCACAACACACACACACACAAAAGAACGCGGTGCGCCAATCTGTCCGCCACACACAAACACACTCCACCACCGGCAGGGACCAACACACTGCAGGCACAAAACTCTCATTTAGCACAAGCAGGCTGAAAATTACCCTGAAATTAACATGGAAACCAGGACTTTTGCCCCATAGACAGGTTAGCTGAAACGTCACGAAGACGATGCACACCCTTCATGAGTCTTTCCTCTTCCTCATATAGAAACCACGAGTCTCCTCAATACTAAATCATGATCTTCCTCAATACAAAACCACGAGGCTTCCTCATATTAAAAAACCACGAGTCTTCCTCAAATAGAAACCATGGAGAAAGCAGGAGTCTGCTAGGAAGGTTTTGCCTGAACGGCGGTGGTTTTCAGCAAACCGTGTGTGGTGGTGTGTTGTGTGTGTGTCATCGTCGTGTTGTTGTGTGTGTGTGTTGTGTGTGTGGTGTGTGTGCTGTGTGTGTGTGTGTTGTGTTGCTGTTGTGCTCTTTAACAGCGCCAATCAGCCTGCCTGCCTGCCTGGATAACATTGTCCAGGAGGAAAAGCAGACGCCATATGGCTCTGCTTTGTGGTCACAGGCCCCTGCCCTTGCCTAGCCCTGCCCTGCCTAGCCCAGCCCAAACCCTCCCCAAAACACACAAACCGCACCGAACACACCAAACCCTCACCAACACACCAAACCCTCACCAAACACCAAACCCTACACCACACACCAAACCCTCACCAACACAGCCAAACACTCACCAAGCACACACAAACCCTACCAACACACCAAACCTCTCACCAACACACCAAACCCTCACCCAAACACACCAACCCTCGACCAACACACCAAACCCTCACCAACACACCAAACCCTCACCAAAACACCAAACCCTCACCAACACACCAAAACCCTCACCAAACAAGCAAACTACCTCTTCATAGATTTACACACGACGATAAGGTTCTGTACTGACACCTCCCCCCCACAGACAAAGACCAATTACTTCACCACACAGCAGCCCAGTCCACTTAAATGAATTGACAGGCCTTGCGTGTCCACCCCTAGAGCCAGTCGATGGACACCACAAGGTGTTATTATACGATGGAATTTCCCTCTCTACTACCCTCGTTCAACGTTCCCCTCTACACTCGTATCCTTCACCACTCGCTTCAACGTTCCCCCTCTCTACCCACATCGGTTCAGACGTTTCCCCCTCTCTACCCACTCGTTCAACGTCCCCCCTCTTACCACTCGTCAACAGTTGCCCCCTCTCTCCCACTCGTCACTTCCGCTCTACCATGTCAAACGCTTCCCTCCTCTACCCACTGTTCAACGTTCCCCTCTCTCTAGCCGCACTCGTTCAACGTTCCCCTCTCTACCCACTCGTTCCAACCGTTCCCCTCTCTACCCACTCGCTTCAACGTTTCCCCCTCTCTACCCACTCGTTTCAACGTTCCCCCTCTCTACCCACTCGTTCAAACTTCCCCCTCTCACCCACTCGTTCAACCGTTCCCCTCTCTACCCACTCGTTCAACGTTCCCCAACTCTCTCTCTCTACCCACTCGTTCAACGTTCCCTCTCTCTACCCACTCGTTCAACATTCCCCTTTCTACCCACTCGTTCAACGTTCCCCCTCTCTACCCACTCGTTCAACGTTCCCTCTCTCTACCCACTCGTTCAACGTTCCTCCTCTGTGTCCTTTCATTCCACTGTGACTAGTGACAGTGGCTGCTTGTTTTTTCCCAGGGAGACACTGACTGTAAACAATGACAAATACTATTTTTTGTTTTACAAATGTTCAACCATGTAGTGAAAGAACAATTTAAATGGGTCTAAACACTGGGAGAGAAAGAAAATTAACATTCACATTTTTAAATGTTAGTCATTTAGCAGACGCTCTTATCCAGAGCCCCTTATTTATATTGTTGTCATACACCACACACAAAACAACTATAAGTTACTTTGTTCTCTCTCAGTCAGAGAAAACTTAGCTGTGCTGCTAGCTAGACAGTACACACACAGAACGAGGCTATGCAGCAAGATGTGCCCCTTAATTCAATTTCACTAAACTTCTGATGCAATTCCAAGAAACCAACCAAGCCAGCCCTGCCCTCTCATTACCTTTGGCTCTCTACTGGGTCACTGCCTAGTAGGGCGGTCCCTGACTAAAAACAATCTTAGTCGACCGAGAGTCGTCTGTTCTTTCGACCAATCGACTGGTCGACATTTAAAAAATAAAAAAAACGTGTATTTTTCCATCCTGTTTGAATAAAATCACATATATGTATGGTACTGAGCTTGTCTGATGCTTTAAGCACCGCCAATAAAAATTAAGACACACAAATTACTAAAGAGGGATCCAGAGATCAATATAGCCTAACCAGAAGAAATTAACCCCCTACCAGACCCTCATCCTCCCACTGTTGCCGGCCTTCACAGATTCTACCATTATGCTCCAGAAGTTACCGGTAATAAGCTATACCAGCTGTCAGCAACCTTTTCCATTTGGCGTGCCAAGTTATCCTACCATTTCTACTGATCTGCGTGCCAAGTTNGTGCCAAGTTATCCTACCATTTCTACTGATCTGCGTGCCAAGTTATCCTACCATTTCTACTGATCTGCATGCCAAGTTATCCTACCATTTCTACTTATCCGCGTGCCAAGTTATCCTACCATTTCTACTGATCTGCGTGCCAAGTTATCCTACCATTTCTACTGATCCGCGTGCCAAGTTATCATTTTTATATAAACACTTTCATGGAACAGTTTAATTTAATTTAAAATAAAGTCTCCATGTCTCAAAATCTATGTCATGTGGTTAATCAAAATTCTATCGAAATGAAAATGGTACAAATCTAAAAGTAACTTCTATTGCCGATATGTAAAAAAAAAAGACTGCATAAAGCCAACAAATAAAAACATTGCAGTCCGCAGGTAGAAAATATCCTGATAAAAAAATAAATATCCTACTAATCACATTGGCTATGCATGGCATGTCTGCAAAGAACTTGGTATATGGTATATTTCTGGTGCCCTGGGACGGACACAGCTGTAGACTATTTGAGCAAGGAATAAGAAGTAATCAGGTAGGCCTATTTTATGACGTTTCCACCGGATCAGACATGACATTTTTTTCCCCTTTTCATGCCGAGTGGCTATCGAAAGAGAGAGAGCTAGGAAATATTTTTCAAATAGGCTACGTTGAGGAACTCTTGTCATTGGGGTGTAAAAACAGACTTTGTTTACTTGCTGTTTAAGGCAAAGGGGAAAAATACTTTTAAGAAGCTCCACTGTGATGGTTCCGTGACAGTTTCAGGTCCCCAAATGGGCACATTTATAGGCCTACATTTGCACGCAGGTCAAGTAGCCTAGGCCTATTTTCTATGTGTAATCAGGGCCAGGTAGCCTATAGGCCTATTTTCTATGTGTAATCAGGGCCAGGTAGCCTATAGGCCTATTTTCTATGTGTAATCAGCTGCGTGTCCTTATTGAAGATTGACAGGAGCGCTCCAAATGGAATGAAATATACAAAAAAAAACTCACAAGTGTAGCCTAGGTTGTTCGCTCTGTAAACAACATGTCCACTCCAACAATGACAACGGTAAGACTGTAATAATAATATATTCAACACATGAACAGAAATGACCATAATCAAACAAACATTGTAGATGATAAATTATGGAAGTAACGGTAAAATGTACTACTAGTGGTACTGTGTGTCATTCCCCGCGCCTACTGTCAATGTACTAGTCCTTCGGGCTAGCAGACTGGCTAGGAGAATCAGCGCAATGGACTAGGCACTGCCAGCATGGCTACCACAGAAGGCAAATGTGACATCCACCGAAGGCATGGAACTAGTCCTCAGCTGACTTAGTCCACTCAGACAGCTAGTGAACAGACAGGTGACTCGTGTGCCATACCTTTTTAAAATTTTTATTATATATATATCTGCCACTGCTCGACTAAAAAACAAAATGTCAGATGACCAAAAGCCCTATCAACCAAACAATGTACCATGTGACTAAATGTGTCAACCCTTCTACCCATCGCTAATAGCTATAATCTGTCACAGACCTTACTATAAGGAAAGGAATACAGTTAGTCTCTATAGTGTCAGTCAGAAGAACACCCTCATATGTCTCGTATGTGGGGTCCCTTCTTAAAATAACTCATACGTCTCCACTGGAGGAAAGCGTGTGGGTGTGTGTTGTGGCTTACATTTTGCACCAAAGGCTTAGCCAGCAAACTAAGCAAATGAACAGAAACACCCACAGACAAAATACTCATTGGTTTATTATTATATTAATATATTTTTATTTTATTTAACCTTTATTTAACTAAGCAAGTCAGTTAAGAACAAATTCTATTTACAATGACGCCTACCAAAAGGCCTCCCGTCACGGGGGCTGGGATTAAAACATTTTATAAATAAAGGACAAACACGCATCCCGACAAGAGAGACAACACTACATATAAAGAGACCTAAGAACAACATAGCAAAGCACGACACATGACAACACAGCTGGTCGCAACACACAAACAACAACATGGTAGCACACACATGGTAGCAGCACAAACATGTACAAACATTATTGGCACAACAACAAGCACAAAAGGCAAGAAGTAGAGACAACAATACATCACACAAAGCAGCCACAACTGTCAGTAAGAGTGTCCATGATTGAGTCTTTGAATGAAGAGATTGAGATAAAACTGTCCAGTTTGAGTGTTTGATGCAGCTCGTTCCATTCGCTAGCAGCAGCGAACTGAAAAAGACGAGCGACTCAGGTGATGTGCGCGCTTTGGGGATCTTTAACAGAATGTGACTGCAGAACGGGTGTTGTATGTGAGGATGAGGCTGCAGTAGATATCTCAGAGAGGGAGGAGGGGGCCTAAGAGGGTTTTATAAATAAGCATCAACCAGGTGTCTTGCAATGGGTATACAGAATGACCAGTTTACAGAGTATAGAGTGCAGTGATGTGTCCTATAAAGGAGCATTGGTGGCAAATCTGATTGGCCCGAAATGGTAAGAAACATCTAGCCGCTCGAGACCACCCTTACCTGCCAATCTTTTTTTTTTAAAGCTTCTAACAGCCAGAACTGTTATAGTCTCCACGTGTCCACCCGAACCCGAATACCCGAGACCCAACAGGGATCCTATGTAACTACAGCTGATAGACCCGAGTGGACCCGAACACGGCTCTGCATAGCCTATAACATATTTATTTGTACGCTAATAAAAGGTACATGTATTGACTTACAGAAGACCTAGCCAACATACAATATAAAGACCTATTCATCAACCAGAAGAACAACTTGGCTGATAAACATCTTTTTTTTTTGTCACTCGGGTCCAATCGAGACGGGAACAGGTCCCCATTTTATTATTTTTATTTTACTGATCGGGTCTGATCCGGTCGGGGTCCAAGAAAGTCTGCTGTGAAGTGTAGCATTTACAGTATCAGAAAGTGTATCCCCGTCCACTCTCAGATCATTAKAACACTTCATTACACAGTTATTACAACGTTGTCATTCTACAGCAGCAAATGATGTCGAAGCGGTTCAAGGGTGTTTCTACACTGGCTGTAAAGACCTTGTCAAATATACTGAACAAAAAAAWATATAAAAACACAACATGCAACAATTTCAAATATTTTACTACTGAGTTACAGTTCATATAAGGAAAATCAGTCAATTGAAATAAATWAATTAGGCACTAATCTATGGATTTCACATGACTGGGCAGGGGGTGCAGCCATAGGCTCTCCTACTGGGGAGCCAGGCCCAGCCAATCAGAAATAGTTTCCCCCCACAAAAGGTCTTTATTACAGACAGAAATACTCCTTAGTACCCCCCTTGCCCCCCCTTTACGTAATGACTTATCATTTGGTTCGGATCAAAGGAGGGGGACGAGTGGGTTGACTGCGGTTCAATACTCGGCCAGATGGGACATTTGAGTACCAGGTGTGCGTTTGACTGACCAACCTCGCGGCGGCTGTTTCACACAAGTACTCGCGATGGAAAGAGGATAGTCACAGATTCCTTGTGAGGACGATAGTGTATCCCTGGGATTTTCTATTGATCGTTGTTCACAGTTGTGGTCGCTACGCATCAGCTCGCGACCTGTACTCCAATACGGCTGCAATTCTTGCTCCAGCCAAACCAGAGAGCACGCATTTACTACAGAACAGCTGTTCCACTCTGCGATAGTTCAGCGGAAAGGTTTCTTACAGCAGCGTAGTGGAGTGGAAGGACGCTTCCATTTGTAGTGGACGATATCAGAAAGGTCGTGCACGAGAGACGTGTGAATTCGTCTTACGGATCGCCGCACTAACATCAGAATATTGTCATCCATTGTTTGCTTATATGCGTGTGTTGTTCTCATATATACTCGCGCAGTAGAAGAGCATACAGGATGGACACATTGACGCATAGGTTATCACGCCGCGTGTGTAGAATTGTGTCTGTAGGTGCCACGTGGATTCCACTTCAGTGTGAGTATTGGAAGCGTGTTCAGAATAGAGATGTGCCATAAGGGGTTTGGCGAAGATATATAGTCGTTTGGCAGGTAGTAAGTACATGGTGGGAGTGATGAATGAGGCTCGTGCTTGTGGTGTAGCCTTTACACCACTGCCGCGTAGAGACACCAGCTCTTGTCAAACGCGTACTTTTTAGTATCAATTGCTATTCTGGATATTCATCTTTCTGTAATTTGTCACGACGAGGGTCTATGCTCGTACTGTATGAGACGTATGGAAAGGCACAGGTCCTCATGTAGATTTTGCGTTTATCAGTCACTCATGCACATCGATTGTATCTCAGATATCATGCACGACGGCTCAGGGCCCTTCCGGTTAGCCTGCGCTATATTCTGGATGTTGGAAATGATGTGATAATGACTTTGTTGTGCTGACTGTGTAGAGTAGGTTGGTTGAGCGACTCCTATCTGACTGCCTTCTCACATGCGCGTATGCTTTCACTGAGGGGTGTTAACTACTCATGCTGCTCTGTCTTATGATTTCTGTCATATATATTGACATGTAGGTCGTGAGCTATGAGTTCTACCGCCTAGACAAGAAGTATAGCTACGACTTAGATGTGGTAGATGGCTGTGCCATGCCGATGTGTACATACCGTGTAGACCACGCATTGACATTGTGCAGTGCAGGTAGGCGAATCTGGTATGGCTAAGGGCATGTCTGTCAGACAATTTACCAGTCTGGTTGGTTCTTGGGACTAGACACAGCAAGCAATCAGTAAGATGAGCATATACACGTAAATCGGATACGTAAAGACTTCTCTACACTGCACACGTCATGTGTATCTGAGGTAGCGCGCCCTTGGTTTGTTGGTGAATCGTATTGCAAATTTTTCCATGAGACATTTGCCGAACCTGAGACATAAGAACGTGGAAGGCGGACGCCTGTGAGGGATGTTTCCTTCTAATGACGGAGAGAAGTGGTGTGTTCAGACACTCTTGGAGGGATCTCTCATTGCTTCTCACCCAGAAATTTGTCTTCGTGGAGCCGTTACATGGAGGAATTAGTAGGGGATTGGAGATGTATTGGCTATTTTACTTGCATCATATCATTTGTCATTTGAGCTAGTAACGCTGTCTGCTGTATACTAGATCGACTCTACAAGTACGCAGTGTGCTCATTATCATTTTTACTATCACCTGAGACACTCGCGATATCCTCCACGCCGTGGCCAAGAGCGATGAGTGCTGTCTATGTCCAGGGCGCATTCTTATAGTGGAGTGTTCCATATCAGTTTCTATTTTTTACTATTTGTTTTTGTATACTCTCTCTTCATATTTACTTCAGCTGGTTTTCTCACATATCTGAGACTTATATGCGCATATCCTTTCTAGACTCACGTCACTTTTGGCCAATATTACTCCCTGACCTGCGTATACCCCCGGCACCGAGATTAGGCCATTCGCTCGGCCTCATCCCCCTCGTTTAAGAGATGCTCCCTGTGGTCACGAGCGCGCGAACTGGCCACCAAATCCCATGTGCGTCGCCTCCGGGAGTAATTCTCACCTTCGTGTTCTGCCGGCGGGCTCTTACAGAGCCTAGAACGGCGTGAGACAACAGAAACTACTCTGGTGACGGGGCGCGCAGCGATGGGTGGCAGAGACCACAGGGACGCTTTCTGTGATCTGCTCTGCCGCCTTGTAATACCTGCTCTCTATGGATATACAAGACCATAGTAGACTTCTGCCATACTTAGTGTTTTTCGCTGGACACGAGCCGGTTGTTGTGGCCACTAATCACGCCCTCTGTCCCCTCTATGCCATAATGACTCGACCTGCTTCCTGGCCCCCGAATCACTGACCGATAGAGTGCCCAATCCCCTGCTACCCCGCCCGCAATCTTGCCGTTCGCTTTGTTTGTTGGGCGTGCACCCGCCGCTATTTGCTGCTTCGCTCCGCCCCCCACAAACCCGTTTGCTCTCTTATGGCCCTCATGGGCGCGCCTCTGGTTCAGTCTTGTGTGGCTTCTGGGGCGGATGCGCAAGTGCGCCTGGCCGCAGTTTACGCAAGGGACCTTGCCTGTTGGCTTCCTTGGGG
>NW_019943185.1:85640-96973 GCF_002910315.2 Salvelinus sp. IW2-2015 | reverse complement strand
TTCCCTCTAAACTGCAGGCATGCGCAGCGCGCACCTCCTCCAGGAATGCCACACAGAGACTGAACTTCACTGAGTTCGCCCCATTAGTTTGTACTATATAGATCCAACGGTTTTTTTCTGTGATCGAATCAGCATTATATTAGCTTCTTTTCACTGCAACAAAAACAAATCTAACTTTGCAAGATTGCGTCTGTGATGTCATTGTAGGCAGAAGGCAGAGCCCGAGCGTAACGGAGTAGAATTCTATTGGCTTGGGTAGCCCACGAGCCGTCTTTTAAACACTTTTTTAATCACTTGCGAGTGAAAGCGTTTTTCAGATCAGAGCGCAGAGCCTGTGCACATTTGATGATATTCTTTGCTAGTTTGCGAGTTATTAGCCCAGTTATAGATAAGTATACGTCAGCAATGGGGAGTTACTGCTTCCTACAAGAGCACAAAACATGTAGGCTACATTTCAAACTGTCGTTGAAAAGCCAGTCAGGTAAAAAAAAGGTTACGTCTTAATTAAAGGGACAGTGTTGTATTTTGAGACAGGCTAGAAAATGCAAATAAGCCAATAGTCAGAGGGCTAGCCTACATTGTCTAATTCTCTGTATGGTAATAATAATACATTGTATTTTGTAAAGTGGTTTCTTGCATCATACAACACGATGCAATGTACAGTCACCTATGTGGCCCATGGTGTTACAGACCAAGTTTAAAAAATCATCAATTCATGTCAAGTCCTTCATAATGTAAAAATGTTTTTTTTTAAGTCTCATGCAATGTAGGCCTGCATTGAACACCACATATTAGGCTACTGTAGGCTATATCATTGAAATCAAAAGCTATTTCCATGTGAAAATGTTATGTGATTTGCTCCATTGGTTTTGTTGGTAGGCCTACATTATGCTCCAATAACCACAATAGCCTATTGGCTACAGTTTAAAACCGTAAGGGTACAGCTTCAGTGTTCACTGGGGGGAAAAAATTCTCACACGGTTCAAGTTTCCGCTCACAAAACCTAAAACACTGTTGGAGGCAGTTTACGGTAGAGAAATAAACAATAACAGGTCTGGTGGACGTTCCTGCGTGCCAATGTCACACGCCCTCAAAGCTTGAGACATCTGTGGCATTGTGTTGTGTGATAAAACTGCACATTTAAAAGTGTCCTTTTATTGTCCCCGACACAAAGTGCACCTGTGTAATGATCATGCCATTYAATCAGCTACTTGATATGCCACACCTGTCAACTGAATGGATTATCTTGGAAAATGAGAAATGCTCACTAACAGGGATATAAACAAATGTGTGTACAAAATGTGAGCGAAATAAGCTYTTTGTAGGTATGGAACATTGAGGATTTTTATTTATTTCAGCTCATGAAACATGGGTSCAACAYTTTATATGTTGCGTTTATATTTTTCTTCATTGTAAGTCTCTCACCTCTGCCTGCTCTCAGATGGTCAAGAAGCGAGTCATTATCAGTTTTATCATAGAACATTTGTCGATGAGCAAATCCATGACAGGTTGGTTGAAAAGTCGACAATACACATCGGTTGAACGAATTGTGAGGGGGAAAAAAGTGCATCTTATTCTTGTACCTAAATTGTATAAGCTAAATGAGTAGCCTTCCTTTCTAACACAGCAACGGCATTGGTTGTATCTGCCGACTCACACTGGTTGTATCTGCCGACTCACACTGGTTGTATCTGCCGACTCACACTGGTTGTATCTGCCGACTCACACTGGTTGTATCTGCCGACTCACACTGGTTGTATCTGCCGACTCACACTGCATGCAGGTGGAATTCTCGTTTATTCTCCCGAAATAATATACTAGTCCTATAATCACCGAGGGAGAGGTGGTGAGTAGCCTGAATCAGGCAACAAAAAATTTTAATGAATAGGCTTGAGGTGCACCGCTTCGGAAGCGGTTTCAAAACAGTAGCCATGGAGATATTATTAACAATTCAAAAGTAATTCACTGTTAGAGCATCCCAATGTCAACTACAGAGAGAATCAACAAGAAATTCGATTATGCCAACATACGAACATTTTACCCACAATAACATTTGTACAGAATAGCTCCCGCCCATCCTTTTGCAGTATTCAGCATGAAGATATTCTATTACGGGGTAAAATATATATGACTGCAGATCTACAGGAAGATGACAACACTGTTCATATACAAAATTGAAGTATATTATTTGCACTGTAGCGACACATTTCAGATATACATTMATTTCAAACTCGCATAGCAAGCTAAACCTTTGAGAAACGAACAACAGCACGCTGCCCAAGCCAATAWTCCTGCAACCGCAACTCAAGCAGCAAACCGTTAAACTCTACACACCAAGCACGAATGCATGCAGAATGTGCACAACCGTGCAATTCGTTAACGACAACTAGCTAACTAAGCTAGAAAACTAACTACCTAGCTTTTTATTTTAAATTTAAACCATTGCCCTTTCACAAATGCAACACAATATAATAATATACCTAGCTGAGTTTACTCAACTCCATATTACAGGGATCTAGCTAAACTAGAGCTAGAATATAGTTACCAAGCTAGTTATGGATGAAACCAGCAACTAAACAGCACCAGTGCACAGACTGCATGCGTGGCTAACTGGTTGGTTAACGGGTCTGTCTGGCAGACTGATTAACTAGCTAATTTAGCTAACCCGATTTGATTAGCTAGCTAACGTTAGAGATTRAACAACAAGCTAAATTATCAGTTGGTCACATGAAACTGCCCTTTTTCTACCTTGGAAAATGTATTCTCTTCCAAAATATGTAATTTATTCAATGCCATTCCAACTTATACTCAAAACGTTCCACCCAAGACTGCATAAGAATTGCGATGCAACCTTGTAAGGGGGGCAAGAGCAAAAAATAAACATAACGGTGTAGCTAACGTTACTCACTGTTTCTCTGCTCGCCCCGAAACAACTTCGTTCGGTCACCCCCTTCCGCAGTTGGTAAGGTAAAAATCCACTTTTCAAAACGTCGAGRAGCCAACCAACCTTCCAAGTAAATCAGAATAGAACGGAGCTAAGGAGTCCTCTTCTTTAGCTAGTAAGAGTGCACCACGCGGTAGAATAATCCTGGGTTAACAAAATTGTCGTTAATATAATGCCTTGAATAAGGAGCAAATATC
Source organism: Salvelinus sp. IW2-2015 (assembly GCF_002910315.2). Taxonomy (NCBI): domain Eukaryota; kingdom Metazoa; phylum Chordata; class Actinopteri; order Salmoniformes; family Salmonidae; genus Salvelinus; species Salvelinus sp. IW2-2015. Next base: position 93,832 of record NW_019943185.1, on the reverse strand, counting down.
TTCTGAAGATTTAAGTTCCGCCTTCCTTTTGAAGAAGCAGTTCTAGCTAACTACTTGCATGTTCATAGTCTCTCCACCGTGGTACACTCCGTCGGTAAGGAGTTATTTCTTCTTTCGTCCCCCTTCAGTCACGCTTCTGCCGCTCGGCTCGCTCACAGGTTGGAAACGAGGGTTTTCGGCAGCGCTCGGATTTGCTCGGCTCCCAACGGAAATATTAGATACCCATTGTTATTATTTATTTTGGTCTATCACACACGTTGCTCTAATGTTGAATTTCCAAGCGATATTATATGATGGTTATTTTTTATAATAAAAAAGAATCATAACTATTGTTATTTCTTACATTATTAGCCCAGAACGTTTTGTGTGTGTGTTACACAAGCATTTCACTACACCTGTAATAACATCKGMCAAATATGTGTATGTGACCAATAMAATTTGATTTKTATTATTGTCACAATAACACAATTACTATACAAAAATGTCTGCAAGTCGCTTTGGGAAAAAAGGTGTATGCTAAATGGCATATTAGACATTGTTATTACAATAATTGTAAGTAGGTTATAATATTTTCATAGTTAAACAGATGGATGAGAACTCTCCTGTCCATTGGGAGAGAGGAGCTGGATGGATGCCCATGGGAAGCAGAAGGCCAGGTACCAACACAGATAGGGCTCTACCTGTGCAGAGCACATGCCCCTTTGCCCTTCCAGTCTCCAAAGTACCGTTTTGGGTGATGGTATATATTTCTTTGTTGTATACATTTTTTTTTGTCATTGTTGTTTGTCGCTGCCCGCAAGTTGTCAACAAGTTCGCCACCCCCCATCCCATCCGTTGGTTGAGCCTGTTGATCTGCCCTGTACATAGCCCGGTTGCGCCTTTATCCCAGTCTGTCCCGTATGAAGATTGCGTATGTCTGGTATCCTAACGTGCAGGCTTGAGGGATGCCGTCACCGGACGAGTGTGAGTAGTAGAGTTCCATTRCAGGAACCAGGTTACAGAGATTTACAAAGATTTACCGCTCAAACCCTTTTCCCCGGGATAAATAAATGTGAGAAAATTATAAATGATAATAAATGATTTCTATGAACGGTATGATGTGAAATAGAACTGTTTAAATTATATGCGATGTCTTACACTGGCTTCTCTAYGGCCTTCTCTCTGCACGATCAATCRTCAACGGTTAAGGCGGGGAAAGACACCTCAGTATGGAGAGCATGTATCATCACATCATGGTAACTTTTTTTTTCTTGTGACAGGTAGGCCTACATTTGCTGCAGCATAGCCTAGGCTACAGTAATATAACGACTGGATGGGTGTCTAATTTACACATCTCAGTCTAGCATTCGGGGGGGTCAACTTATTTTTTTATTTTAATTACAGCTGCAGAGTTTTAAAACAACCTATCACTCGAATATCGTTGCTTTAAATCAGTACACACAAGAACAGTCTCTCTCTCCATCAATTCCATTCAAATCTCATCCACCAAAGATAATCCTGTTCAAGATACAGTGCATTTGGAAAGTATTCAGACCCCTTGACTTTTTCCACATTTTGTTACATTACAGCCTTATTCTAAAATTGATTAAATCGTTTTTTYCCTCATCAATCTACACACAATACCCCATAATGACATCACAATACCCCATAATGACATCACAATACCCCATAATGACAAAGCAAAAACAAGTTTCTAGAAACATTGCACTTTTTTAAAAAATATTACATTTACATAAGTATTCAGACCCTTTACTCAGTACTTTGTTTAAGCACCTTTGGCAGCAATTACAGTCTCAAGTCTTCTTGGGTATGACGCTACAAGCTTGGCACACCTGTATTTGGAGAGTTTCTCCCATTCTTCTCTGCAGATCCTCTCAAGCTCTGTTAGGTTGGATAGGGTGTGTCGCTTTCTGTACTTTGACCTGTTCATCTTTCCCTCGATCCTGACTAGTCTCCCAGTCCCTGCCACTGAAAAACATCCCCACAGCATGATGCTGCCACAAATGCTTCACCGTAGGGATGATGCCAGGTTTCCTCCAGATGTGATGCTTGGCAATCTTGTTTCTCATGATCTGAAAGTCCTTTAGGTGCCTTTTGGCAAACTCCAAGCAGGCTGTCATGTACCTTTTACTGAGGAGTGGCTTCCATCTGGCCACTTTACCATAAAGGTCTGATTGGTGGAGCGCTGCAGAGATGGTTGTCCTTCTGGAAGGTTCTCCCATCTGCACAGAGGAACTCTGGAGCTCTGTCAGAGTGACCATCAGGTTCTTGATCACCTCCCTGACAATGCCCTTTTCCCCGATTGCTCAGTTTGGCACAGCGGCCCCCTCTAGGAGGATTTTTGGTGGTTCTAAACTTTTTCCATTTAAGAATGATGGAGACCTTCAATTCTGCAGACATTTTTTGGTACCCTTCCCCAGATCTGTGCTTCGACACAATCCTGTCTTGGAACTTTACAGACAATTCCTTCGACCTCATGGCTTGGTTTTTGCTCTGACATGCACTGTCAACTATGGGACCTTATATAGACAGGTGTGTGCCTTTCCAAATCTTAGGGTGGCGCACAATTGGCCCAGCGTCGTCCGGGTTAGGGTTTGGCAGGGGTAGGCCGTCATTGTAAATATGAATTTGTTCTTAACTGACTTGCCTGGTTAAATAAAGGTTCAATTAAATWAAATAAATGATCAATGGAAACAAAAACCTGTTTTCACTTTGTCATTATGGGGTATTGTGTGTAGGTTTTTATTTAAAAATAATAATTTTTAAATCCATTTTAGAATACGGCTGTAACAAAATGTGGAAAAAGTCAAGGGGTTTGAATACTTTCCGAATGCACTGTATATATGTGTCCTACCCTACCTCTTTCAGGTAATACATTCTATGCAGTATTAGCCTTATATTTAGCCAATGAATGATGGGTTATGCATAAGCTTCTAACTTATAGCGTCTGTCTCTTGTGCAATACGGACCTGCACTCCAGTGGCATTTGTTGACATTTAATACGAGGGAGGACGATTTTGTTTTTCATGAGCGTGGGCCTCATAAATTAAATCCCACAAATGAACTTTTAACCAGCCACACCTGTTAATTGAAATGCATTCCAGGTGACTACCTCATGAAGCTGGTTGAGAGAATGCCAAGAGTGTGTAGAGTTGTCATCAAGTCAAAGGGTGGCTACTTTGAAGAATCTCAAATATACTTTGATTTGATTAACACTTTTTTGGTTACTACATGATTCCATATGTGTTATTTCATAGTTTTGATGTCTTTACTATTATTCTACAATGTAGAAAATATAAAAAATWAAGAAAAACTCTTGAATGAGTACTTTTGACTGGTACTGTATATAAACTCAGCAAAAAGTCCCTTTTTCAGCACCCTGTCTTTCAAAGATAATTAGTAAAAATCCAAATAACTTCACAGATCTTCATTGTAAAGGGTTTAAACACTGTTTCCCATGCTTGTTCAATGAACCATAAACAATTACTAAACATGTACCTGTGGAACGGTCGTTAAGACACTAACAGCTTACAGACGGTAGGCAATTAAGGTCACAGTTATGAAAACTTAGGACACTAAAGAGGCCTTTCTATTGACTCTGAAAAACACCAAAAGCAAGATGCCCAGGATCCCTGCTCATCTACGTGAAGGTGCGTTAGGCATGCTGCAAGGAGGCATGAGGACTGCAGATGTGGCCAGGGCGTTTCACCGAGGCCTGTACTCTAGAGCGGGATCGATTTGGAGGTGGAGGGTCCGTCATGGTCTGGGGCGGTGTGTCACAGCATCATCGGACTGAGCTTGTTGTCATTGCAGGCAATCTCAACGCTATGCGTTACAGGGAAGACATCTTTCTCCCTCATGTGGTACCCTTCCTGCAGGCTCATCCTGACATGACCCTCCAACAATGCCACCAGCCATACTGCTTGTTCTGTGCATGATTTCCTGAAAGACCGGAATGTCAGTGTTCTGCCATGGCCAGCGAAGAGCCCGGACCTCAATCCCATTGAGCACGTCTGGGAGCTGTTGGATCGGAGGGTGAGGGCTAGGGCCATTCCCCCCAGAAATGTCCGGGAACTTGCAGGTGCCTTGGTGGAAGAGTTGGGTAACATCTCACAGCAAGAACTGGCAAATCTGGTGCAGTCCACGAGGAGGAGATGTACTGCAGTACTTAATGCAGCTGGTGACCACACCAGATACTGACTGTTACTTTTGATTTTGACCCCCCCCCCTTTGTTCAGGGACACATTATTCAATTTCTGATAGTCACATGTCTGTGGAACTTGTTCAGTTTATCTCTCAGTTGTTGAATCTTGTTATGTTCATACAAATATTTACACATGTTAAGTTTGCTGAAAATAAACGCAGTTGACAGTGAAAGGACGTTTATTTTTTTGCTGAGTTTAGTTTAGTTTTATCTAAAAAGGAGAACTTTTTTTAAATGGTCCTCCAATTCCTTCACTGGCCTCTCTCATTAAAATAAAACGCTTATTTTATTTATTTATTTATTTATTTAACCTTTATTTAACCAGGTAGGCAAGTTGAGAACAAGTTCTCAATTACAATTGCGACCTGGCCAAGATAAAGCACAGCAGTTCGACACATACAACAACACAGAGTTACACATGGAGTAAAACAAACATACAGTCAATAATACAGTAGAAAAATAAGTCTATATACAATGTGAGCAAATGAGGTGAGATAAGGGAGGTAAAGGCAATAAATAGGCCATGGTGGCGAAGTAAATACAATATAGCAAGTAAAACACTGGAATGGTAGATTTTCAGTGGAAGAATGTGCAAAGTAGAAATCTTCTTAGCACTTGGAGTTCCAGGAAAAGCTAGACTAGAATAGCTCGCTGGATGTTTTTTGCATTTCTTATACTAATAGACTATTCGATGAGAGACGCAAGCTCTTATTTGCTGAATGTTAAATACAGCAGCCAATAGGAGTTTGAAAGAAGTGAGAAGGGTCAGCTTGAGCAGTTGWTTATTCAAGCCCAATCTTCGTGATGAGAAGCGAAGGCCTCTACGTCTTATTCTAGTCCAGTATTATTCAAGCATGTTATTACAATGATGACGATAAGGACAATAAAACTCATTTCATTTAACTGTTTGAAAGCAAGGAAGGATTGATGCCACTATAGAGAAAGAGGCCATCTCACACAACATCAGGGGAAATATTATGAAAGCTATTTATGCATCAGCAACTGTCAAATTGTTCCTATTATATTTCCAAATTAAATCTCAAATCTAAATTTCGCTAGCCTGTAACTGTAACTTTGTCAGACACATTTCCTGCACCAACATCACATGTTCTCTTCATGGTTTGAACAAGGTACGTAATTCTAGTATAATACAATACAGTACAGTAATACAGTCCACTCTCAAAAATATTAGCCTACTGGACCTTGTTTCATTTATTTACCCAGGAGAGCATAGTACCTAATGTGCTATCAATGTACTGGATAGCTGCACAATAATTCGGGATGTTTTGGTCTTGGCTTCATGAAAAAATGTCTTTAGCTCATAAAATACACACTATATATACAGTATGCACACAAAAGTATGTGGACACCCTTTCAAATTACTCTCCATAGACAAACATTGGTAGTAGAATAACCTTACTGAAGAGCTCAGTAACTTTCAATGTGGCACCGGCATAGGATGCGACCTTTCCAACAAGTCAGTTTGTCAAATTTCTGCCCGGCTAGAGCTGCCTTGGTCAACTGTAAGTGCTGTTATTGCGAAGTGGAAGGGCCTAGGAGAAACAACGGCTCAGCCGTGAAGTGGTAGGCCACACAAGCTCACAGAAACGGACCGCCGAGTGCTGAAGCGTGTAGCRSGTAAAAATCATCTGTCCTCGGTTGCAACACTCACTACCGAGTTCCAAACTGCCTCTGGAAGCAACATCAGCACAAAGAACTGTTTGTCAAGAGTTTCATGAAATGGGTTTCCATGGCAGAGCAGCCGCACACAAGCCTAAGATCACCATGCGCATGGCCAAGTGCCGGCTGGAGTTGTGTTAAGCTCACCTCCATTGGACTCTGGAGCAGTGGAAACGCTTTCTCTGGAGTGATGAATTACGCGTTACCATCTGGCAGTTCAACGGACGAATCTGGGTTTGGTGGATGCCAGGAGAACGCTACCTGCCCGAATGCATAGTGCCAACTGGAAAGTTTGGTGGAGGAGGAATAATGGTCTGGGGCTGTTTTTCATGGTTCGGACTAGGCCCCTTAGTTCCAGTGAAGGGAAATCTTAACGCTACAGCATACAATGACATTACAGACGATTCTAACTTTGTGGCAAAAGTTTGGGGAAGGGCCTTTCCTGTTTCAGCATGACAATGCCCCGGTGTACAAAGCGAGGTCCATACAGAAATGGTTTGTCGAGATCGGTGTGGAAGAACTTGACTGGCCTGCACAGATCCCTGATCTCAACCCCATCAAACCCCTTTGGGATTATTTGGAACACCGACTGCAAGCCAGGCCTAATTGCCCAACATCAGTGCCCGACCTCACTAATGCTCTTGTGGCTGAATGGAAGCAAGTTCCCGCAGCAATGTTCCAACATCTAGTGGAAAGCCTTCCCAGAAGAGTGGAGGCTGTTATAGCAGCAAAGTGGGGACCAACTCCATATTAATGCCCATGATTTTGGAATGAGATATTGGACGAGCAGGTGTCCACATACTTTATCTTTACTATATGGCTCATCAGGCTCAGGTAGCATTAGGCTTGAATTTTCATGCTGATCAAAGCTCTAATCAAGTCCAGACATATTCTGTTTTCAAGGGAAAGACCGTGTTACCCTGGAGAAAAGTGATTTATTCTCGGGATGGAACATTTGTGAAGATACCGGAATATATGCAACCCTAGTGAGTAGCTAGCGACGTAGTAAAAAATATCAACAGTGTTGCCACAGCAGCATAACATGTTTGATTAACACCTACATCATCATCAATATTTGGTCCGTTTGGCTGATGCCCGCAGCAGAGGGACGCAGAAAGACAGAGTTAAATCACACTCACTAAAAGAAATGGAGCTAGCTAACTAGCAGATTTATATCAGTCATCAACATCAGTGATCAGCCGATAGCCCACCCTCTTTTCTTGATGTCAATTATGCATTTAAAAAGGCACTGTAACTAATTAAATTCATTTATGAACCTTTATTTAAACATGGAGTCACACAGTTTTATTTAAATTTTTACAAGAGAGTCCTGTATATGTTTACAAATAAAACACAATACTTAAATAAAACACAACAGCCCTACATATATTATCTTGCTTACAATGTGATGATGAGTGGGTGTGTTGCTGCAGAAATATATAGGATTATTTTCAGACATTACAGAGACATTTGGTATGTTATGAATTTTCGAGATATGAAAGTAATTGTTTTCTTCAAGTGGCGGTGGTCTTTTTTTTCTCCATTCATTTTGAGCACCTGGCCCCTGAAAGGCCTGAGCACGACCCTGCAGAAGACAGAGGTATAAACCAAGGCCTCAATAATGCTTGTAGCAACCGGAGGCAGCAGCAGGAATGACGTGAGGTGATGTACTTACTGTGTGTTACCCATCAAGGCCTCACCTTGGAAGACACTGTATTATGCACCAATCAATGATGAATGCCGTGAAATAAGAAATGTGGAAATGCACATTAACATATTATGGTAATAAAGCCTCCTATTGAGTGCTGTTGCCACCAGCATAAGGTTTTTTTCTGTTCAGGTCTTTGAATTTTGTTGCATATGCGCATAACTTTATAGACGTTAAGAAAAAGGAATTAAATGTGATTCTCATAATCAAATAAACCGTTTCAATGAATGGCTCGTTGTTTATAAAGCAGATCAGAATATTAGGGCACGGACTGATACCAACTCAGTGACCCTGCAGGATGTGTTGGTGACCTGTTACTGGTGAATGGCCTTTAGAATGGATGAATGTGGGAAGAGACGACTGATGATTGAACACTAGTCAAATAGGGGGACAGATTGTGAGCTGTAGGCCAAACTGGTGACTGGCTTGGGGGAATGTGGGAACAGAGTTCTGCTCTAAGGTCTTACTTCCTGGTCACTGTGATGGTTGAGCGGCCATGCATCACGCCCTCAACCTGCAGTGCCACCGCTCCACTCTGAGCCCTGACCTCTGGTAATGACGGTCCTAGCTACTCTGAGCCCTGACCTCTGGTAATGACGG
>NW_019943185.1:74429-84383 GCF_002910315.2 Salvelinus sp. IW2-2015 | reverse complement strand
CCATCCCTCATCCTCATAACCCATCCTCCCATCCTCCATACCTCATCCCTCCCATCCTCCATACCTACCCATCCCTCCATTCTCCACTCACCTCCATACCCTCCCATCCTCCATACCTCATCCTCCATCCTCCATACCTCTACTCCTCCCATCCCTCCATACCCCATCTCCATACCTCATACCTCCCATCTCCTCCATACTCATCCCTCCCACCTCCATCCCTCTCCATCTCTCCATACCTCATCCCTCCCACCTCCATACCTCTCCCTCACCATCCTCCATACCTCATCCTCCATACCCCCATCCCTCCCCATCTCCAACCTCATCCCTCCCATCCTCCATCCCTCCCATCCTCCATCCCTCCCATCCTCCATACCTCATCCTCCATACCTCATCCCTCCCATCCTCCATTCCTCATCCCTCCCATCCTCCATTCCTCATCCCCCATCTCTCCCATCCTCCATACTTCATCCTCCATACACCCTCCATACCCTATCCCTCATCCCTCCCATCCTCATCTCTCCCATCCTCCATACCTCATCCTCCATACCCCCTCCATACCTCATCCCTCCCATCCTCCATTCCTCAATTACTACTCATGAATCTCATGGCCAAAACCCCAGAACCCATTTAACCATTAATTAGTTTTACTCATAAATTCCCCAATCCCCCGTCAAAACAAAGAAGTCCATATATGGCTTTGGTCCACTCAAGAGGTTCTATTTTCTGATTTGTCATTTTACTAAGAATGTAACGTGGTTATAAATCTTGACCTTGTTCAATATGAATGGTTTGATAGGAACTTGATCCTTTTAGAGAAAGGCCAGCAGCACAAGACCATTTATATTAATATACTGTACTGTCCCATCCATCAATGGACACCAGGGGTGTGTGTGTGTGTGTGTGTGTGTGCGTGCGTGTGTGTGTGTATTTGCTTCCTAAACTGTGGAGGCAAACCATGAAAAAGGACAAAGGTTGCCTGCCCTACTCTACTCTGCCTCCATTGTTTGTGAAATGAAATGTAGGTTTCTCTCTAGTAGCCTCTGGCTGTTATCGACATCTGTACAGAAGGTATAGGACATATGTACAGAAGGTATAGGACATTTGTACAGAAGGTATAGGACATCTGTACAGAAGGTATAGGACATCTGTACAGCAGGTATAGGACATCTGTACAGAAGGTATAGGCCATTTGTACAGAAGGTATAGGACATTTGTACAGAAGGTATAGGCCATCTATACAGAAGGTATAGGACATTTGTACAGAAGGTATAGGCCATCTGTACAGAAGGTATAGGCCACCTGTACAGAAGGTATAAGGACATTTGTACAGAAGGTATAGGACATTTGTACAGAAGGTATAGGCCATCTGTACAGAAGGTATAGGCCATCTGTACAGAAGGTATAGGACATCTGTACAGAAGGTATAGGACATCTGTACAGAAGGTATAGGACATTTGTACAGAAGGTATAGGACATTTGTACAGAAGGTATAGGACATCTGTACAGAAGGTATAGGACATCTGTACAGACGGTATAGATGCTAGCACCGATTTTGCAGATAGAGAAGTTGTGTGGGCCAAGTCTGCAGGTTCATAATGCATTAGAGAAGATGTGATTTGCAGCTCTTTTGTTAACGATAATCCAGTTTACGACATCTAAACCATTTAGGCCTAGGGACTGTTCAAACGTGTTAACTGTAGCTAAACAATCTATTGTAGGGACTGTTCAAACGTGTTAACTGTAGCTAAACGATCTATTGTAGGGACTGTTCAAACGTGTTAACTGTAGCTAAACAATCTATTGTGGGGACTGTTCAAATGCGTCATTGAGAAAAAGACACATCTGTGTAGCATGCTAATTTGACTGAAGGATAAATCCTCCTCAGCTGACTAATCATGGATACGTTTTAATGACTGGATGTTGTAGCTCGTTAACACTAATTCATTAATTGGATGTGTTGACATCTCCCCGTCATATAGATACACAGCTTGGACTTCAAGGGGAAGACGTGCTATACCAGGCGGTGTCAGAGGAAGACATGCTATACCAGGCGGTGTCAGAAGAAGACATGCTATACCAGGAGGTGTCAGAGGAAGACGTGCTATACCAGGAGGTGTCAGAGGAAGACGTGCTATACCAGGAGGTGTCAGAGGAAGACGTGCTATACCAGGCGGTGTCAGAGGAAGACGTGCTATACCAGGAGGTGTCAGAGGGAGACGTGCTATACCAGGAGGTGTCAGAGGGAGACGTGCTATACCAGGAGGTGTCAGAGGAAGACATGCTATACCAGGCGGTGTCAGAGGAAGACGTGCTATACCAGGCGGTGTCAGACGGAAGACATGCTATACCAGGCGGTGTCAGAGGGAAGACATGCTATACCAGGAGGTGTCAGAGGAAGACATGCTATACCAGGAGGTGTCAGAGGAAGACGTGCTATACCAGGCGGTGTCAGAGGGAAGACGTGCTTTACCAGGAGGTATAAAAGCTAATGGGGATCCTAATAAAATACCAAACTCATCCCAATTGGGTTGCGGTCGGGTGGTTGCCTAGTGGTTAGTGCGTTGGGACAGTGTCCGAAAGGTTGCTGGATTGAATTCCCAAGCTGACAAGGTAAAAATCTGTCGTTCTGCCCCTGAACAAGGGAATTAACCCACTGTTCTCCGGTAGGCAGTCATTGTAAATAAGAATTTGTTCTTAACTGACTTGCCTGGATAAATAAAATAAATACATTATGGAGGCCAGGTCATCTTCATCACTCTCCTTCTTGGTCAAATAGCCCTTACACAGCCTGGAGGTGTGTTGGGTCATTGTTCTATTGAAAAACACATGATAGTCCCACTAAGCGCAAACCAGATGGGATGGTGTATCGCTGCACAATGCTGTGGTAGCCATGCTGGTTAAGTGAGCCTTGAATTTTAAATAAATCACAGACAGTGTCACCAGCAACCCCCCCACCCCACACCATCACACCTCCTCTTCCATCCTTCACGGTGGGAACCACACATGCGGAGATCATCAGTTCACCTACTCTGCGTCTCGCAAAGACACAGCGGTTGGAACCAAAAATCTCAAATTTGGACTCATCAAACCAAAGGACAGATCTACACTGGTCTAATGTCCATTGCTCGTTTTTCTTGGCCCAAGCAAGTCTCTTCTTCTTATTGGTGTCCTTTAGTAGTGGTTTCTTTGCAGCAATTCGACCATGAAGGCCTGATTCACGCAGTCTCCTCTAAACAGTTGATGTTGAGATGTGTCTGTTACTTGAACTCTGTGAAGCATTTATTTGGGCTGCAATTTCTGAGGCTGGTAACTCTAATGAACATATCCTCTGCAGCAGAGATAACTCTGGGTCTTCCTTTCCTGTGGCGGTCCTCATGAGAGCCAGTTTCAGTATAGCGCTTGATGGTTTTTGCGACTGCACTTGAAGAATCTTTCAAAGTTCTTGAAATTTTCCTCAATTGACTGATTTTCATGTCATTTAGGTCGTTTCTCTATGCTTATTTATGTTGTTCTTGCCATAATATGGACTTGGTCTTTTACAAAATAGGGCTGTCTTCTGTATACCACCCCTACCTTGTCACAACACAACTGATTGGCACAAACGCATTAAGAAGGAAATAAATTCCACAAATTAACTATTAACAAGGCACACCTGTTAATTGAAATGCATTCCAGGTGACTACCTCATGAAGCTGGTTGAGGGAATGCCAAGAGTGTGAAAAGCTTTCATCAAGTGTGGCTACTTTGAAAAATGTCAAATATAAAATATGTTTTGATTTGTTTAACACTTTTTTGGTTACTACATGATTCCATATGTGTTATTTCATAGTTTTCATGTCTTCACTATTATTCTACAATGTAGATAATAGTAAAAATATAGAAAAACTCTTGAATGAGTAGGTGTGTCTAGACTTTTGTCTGGTACAGTAGTAAAGAAAAATCTCAAAGGAAGTGTCTGTCCAATATCTGATATATATATATACAGTGGGGCAAAAAAGTATTTAGTCAGCCACCAATTGTCCAAGTTCTCCCACTTAAAAAGATGAGAGAGGCCTGTAATTTTCATCATAGGTACACTTCAACTATGACAGACAAAATGAGATTTTTTTTCTCCAGAAAATCACATTGTAGGATTTTTTATGAATTTATTTGCAAATTATGGTGGAAAATAAGTATTTGGTCAATAACAAAAGTTTATCTCAATACTTTGTAATTATACCCTTTGTTGGCAATGACAGAGGTCAAACGTTTTCTGTAAGTCTTCACAAGGTTTTCACACCCTGTTGCTGGTATTTTGGGCCCATTCCTCCATGCAGATCTCCTCTGAGAGCAGTGATGTTTGGTGCTGTTGCCCCACTGTATATATATTACAGTGGGGAGAACAAGTATTTGATACAACTGCCGATTTTGCAGGTTTTCCTACTTACAAAGCATGTAGAGGTCTGTAAATTTTTATCATAGGTACACTTCAACTATGAGAGACGGAATCTAAAACAAAATCCCGAAAATCACATTGTAATGATTTTTAAAATAATTAATTTGCATTTATTGCATGACATAAGTATTTGATACATCAGAAAAGCAGAACTTAATATTTGGTACAGAAACCTTTGTTTGCAATTACAGAGATCATACGTTTCCTGTAGTTCTTGACTAGGTTTGCACACACTGCAGCAGGGATTTTGGCCCACTCCTCCCACAGATCTTCTCCAGATCCTTCAGGTTTCGGGGCTGTCGCTGGCAATACGGACTTTCAGCTCCCTCCAAAAGATTTCTATTGGGTTCAGGTCTGGAGACTGGCTAGGCCACTCCAGGACCTTGAGATGCTTCTTACGGAGCCACTCCTTAGTTGCCATGGCTGTGTGCTTCGTGTCGTTGTCATGCTGGAAGACCCAGCCACGACCCATCTTCAATGCTCTTACTGAGGGAAGGAGGTTGTTGGCCAAGATCTCGCGATACATGGCCCCATCCATCCTCCCCTCAATACGGTGCAGTCGTCCTGTCCCTTTGCAGAAAAGCATCCCCAAGAATGATGTTTCCACCTCCATGCTTCACGTTGGGATGGTGTTCTTGGGGTTGTACTCATACTTCTTCTTCCTCCAAACAGTGCGAGTGGAGTTAGACCAAAAAGCTCTATTTTTGTCTCATCAGACCACTGACCTTCTCCCATTCCTCCTCTGGATCATCCAGATGGTCATTGGCAAACTTCAGACAGGCCTGGACATGCACTGGCTTAAGCAGGGGGACCTTGCGTGCACTGCAGGATTTTATCCATGACGGCGTAGTGTGTTACTAATGGTTTTCTTTGAGACTGTGGTCCCAGCTCTCTTCAGGTCATTGACCAGGTCCTGCCGTGTAGTTCTGGGCTGATCCCTCACCTTCCTCATGATCATTGATGCCCACCGAGGTGAAATCTTGCATGGAGCCCCAGACCGGGTGATTGACCGTCATCTTGAACTTCTTCCATTTTCTAATAATTGTGCCAACAGTTGTTTCCTTCTCACCAAGCTGCTTGCCTATTGTCCTGTAGCCCATCCCAGCCTTGTGCAGGTCTACAATTTTATCCCTGATGTCCTTAACAGCTCTCTGGCTTGGCCATTGTGGAGAGGTTGGAATCTGTTTGATTGAGTGTGTGGACAGGTGTCTTTTATACAGGTAACGAGTTCAAACAGGTGCAGTTAATACAGGTAATGAGTGGAGAACAGGAGGGCTTCTTAAAGAAAACTAACAGGTCTGTGAGAGCCGGAATTCTTACTGGTTGGTAGGTGAATCAACATACTTATGTCATGCAATAAAATGCAAATTAATTATTTAAAAATCATACAATGTGATTTTCTGGATTTTTGTTTTAGATTCCGTCTCTCACAGTTGAAGTGTACCTATGATAAAAATTACAGACCTCTACATGCTTTGTAAGTAGGAAAACCTGCAAAATCGGCAGTGTATCAAATACTTGTTCTCCCCACTGTATATATATATTTATATATAAACTACTTCCATATACACTTCTATTCAGACAAGTTTACTGAGGCTTATGTGCTTCCTAAAGCAAAACAACTTGCTTCGATGGTGGGGTTGTATTGAAGTGTAGGTTTGTATCTCACTGATTATGATATGTCCCGATGACACAAGCTCTAATTTACATAATTACTTCTGTCATTAAAGGCACTAAATAATAAAACATGTTGGTCACCTGATCATTTCCTATGATATGATTTGACCTCACATTTTGATTTCATGTTATGCTTTGGTTGAAGTTTAATAACAACAAGATAACGTGTCAGTAAGTCAATAAATGCTAATAAATAGACAATAAAAGGCAAGCGCACGATCAATATACCAGTGCTTTTACCAATGCTCCTGTACTGTTGCGTGATCCCTTTTTGTCCGTGTGATGTTTCTAATGTCTAGAAGGCAGAATGTTTCCGGTGTGCATTAACCAGAACGAAGAAGAACCAGAATGATGGTTCTTTAGCCACGAGAACATCTGGTAGCAGGTAACACAGCCAAAGGAAACACGCTGACCTGCCCTTCAAGGTCTTGGGCTTGAAACCTCAACAAAGTAACACTTTGTGTTTTCCACCAAGAGACAGAGAAAAGTGAGGAGAAAGAAGAGATGACAAAAGAGAGAGAGAGAAGGAAAGAGGGGAGAGAGAAGGAAAGAGGGGAGAGAGAAGGAAAGAGGGGAGAGAGAAGGAAAGAGGGGAGAGAGAAAGAGAAGAGAAAGAGATAGACTGGAGGAAGAGAGAGAGAGGAGAGATGCCAAAAGAGAGAGAGAGAAGGAAAGAGGGGAGAGAGAAAGAGAAGAGAAAGAGATAGACTGGAGGAAGAGAGAGAGAGGAGAGATGCCAAAATAGTTAATTACACTTTTATTTAACCTTTATTTATCCAGGCGAGTCAATTAAGAACAAATTCTTATTTACAATGACGGCTTGTCAAAAGATGGAGAGAAGGAGAGAGGATAGAGGAGAGATGGCAGGAGAGAGAGGAGGGTTGGAATAGGATGAAAGAGAGCGAAGGCTTGGTGGGGTTGGCAACACTGCTAGGAGCCCTAGGTTATTGAAAAAAACAGGAGAACAAATCAAAGGCAGAACATTTCGTCAGAGAGAAGAGAGAGGAGGCTAGACACATAACAGAACAAGCTTGTGTGATGGGGAGAGAAGAAAATCTTCCAGTCCTCTTCTCCTTTTGTCTTTCATTGAGTAGAGTATTTAGCCACTCAGCACAAGAGGAGAGGAGCACTGCTGGCAGCAGTTTGGACAGGCCCTCGAGAAAGAAGGCTGTGAGAGAGAGAGAGAGAGAGAGATGGAGAGAAAGCCAGCGAGAGAGAAAGAGAGAAAGAAAGGTGAAAGAGAGAGAGATAGAGGATGCTTTAGAACAGTGTACTGCTGGAGTGTTCTTTTGGAGTGCTTACTGCCTCTCTCTCTCTCTCGTAGTGCAATTGAACACTGGGCACAGCTCTCATTTCCCTGAATGGTTTCAGTGTTGTTCGTTGTTGAATAGAATCAGGTACCCTAATAAACCTCCATGGTTGGATGATGTAGGAGTGTTGGAGGACCCATTTTATGAATGTTTAAAAGTACAATTTCAGGGTTGGGTACTTTCTAAAAGTAATCCGTTACAGTTAATCAGCGGCCATTTTAGCGTGTAAATCTTCATGGGGAAAACTCCCCCAATTTTTTTATTTTTTAGATGCAACACAACAGAACACTAAATAATACACTAATTGGACTATAATGGTGACAAATGGTGCCCACAAACAGTTAGGGTCTACATAAAGCTGTCCCAACAGCAGAGTCCCAACAGCAGTCCCAACACCTTACCACTGCTACACCTGGCTATCAGCAGAGCCTTGTCTGGCAGCGAAACAGTTCATTCAGCCTCATTCACTGCCTTTCAAAAAATACATAGCTGATAAGGCTGACTTGCTTAAACATGTGGTTTCTACTGACAATTGAGATGTACGAACTATGACATAAGGGGACGACGAGCGCATAAGAGGCGATCCGTAATTTCGATGAAGACATTAATGAGCGAGCTAGGACGGACGTTGTCAATATAACAATTTTTTCAGCACTTTTGAAATGTACAGCGACAGATTTCAGATCATTGGCCGTTCTTACAGTATTTTCCCTGTACACCAAGTCAGAACCGTAAATAAAGGGGGAATATAAGCAGACAATGAAAGCTCTTACAATATTAGATGATTACATTTCTCTAGAACAGGCTATAGGCTACATGTGCACCACCAAGTCAGAGCAGTAGGCTAAGTTATGAGGGGAAAGGGACAACATTATTAGGGAGAGGCACATGGGCTACTAGCAGCTTACTACACAACATACACTTAGTATTACTTTCTTAGCTACAGTATACATATCTCCCTGGTATATTACATCATTTATGCAGCAGCATACAAGGCATTTTTGGAGTCACCTTGTTGTGCTCTGCTCACTTGAGCAGGAAGGTGGCACAGTGGTCTTTCATAGACTTTGTCCTCAAAGTCTGGCATTCTCTGGATTTATGGTGCTTTCAAGACAACTGGGAACTCTGGAAAAAAAACAAGGTTGAATCATGACGTCAGTGATCTTCAGGTTGGAGCTCTAGAAAGAGGCCCGAGTTCCCGACTTGGAATTCCGAGTTGGATGACCGTTCAAAACGTTTTTTTCCCCCAGTCGGAGTTCCCAGTTGTTTTGAAAGTGGCAGAAGTCATGCTGGATTGACAGCATGGCCAATGTTGAATGTTTATCCTTTTAAGCTTGGAAAAGAGACCCTTAAACCCAGACTTGGACCACACATCTACTCCACTGAATAGCAGGCTAGTGATGCTTTGCAACGGTTGCAGTTAACCACTGATTCCTTCCAAACCACTTATTGTTGAATTTGCGATTTCCAACTTTTAATGTTTATGTCCAATGGCCGATGAGCAACGATACGTTTTATCTGTAATTTCTCTTCATAATTTCATAAGGATTGAAAAAGATTTGCCAGCAGATTTTCAACTTGATTCATGATGATGCTTGCTAGCTAAGATTTTGAAAGTATGATGTTGGACATGGTCCAATCAAACCTAATGTAGATTTAACGTGATTTGACGTGATTTTATCTGTGGCCAATGACCTTGAGCCTTCTTGAATTGGCACTTCCAATGTAACTATGGCAACACCAAAGGGGCTTGAACAAACTTAAACTTGTGCATTTCTTTCAATACTGAATTGAATGTCATTGAGAATTTTTTTTTTTTAAAATCCTTTCTGAATTTAAACTTTATCCAAATAATCATGTCGTTTTTCAAAAGTATCTGTAATCTGATTACAATACGTTTTTCTGGTAACATAACTGATAACAGTTACAGTTTGGTTGTAATTCCTTACAGGTAATAATTTACTTGCCAACATGTTTATACTAACGAAAACGGTTCCTTACAATTATGTAGGTAATGGTACTTTACATCATGGGAGATGTAACAGTGTCTGTACGTTAACTCTGGTACAGACTGGTAAGCGGTACCGATGCACCAAGTCTAGAACCAACAGGACCCTGAACAGCTTCTACCCCCCCAGCCATGAGACTGATAAATAGTTACTGTATATAGTTACTGTATATAGTTACTGTATATTGTTACTGTATATAGTTACTGTATATAGTTACTGTATATAGTTACTGTATATTATATTACAGTCATACCTTATATGACAGTAACTATATACAGTACTATATACAGTAACTATACAGTAACTATATACAGTGAACTATATTACAGTAACAAGTATACAGTAACATACAGAACAGTAACAATATAACAGTAACTATAGTACAGTAACTATATACAGTAACTATATACAGTAACTATACGTACCAGTAACTATATACAGTAACTATATACAGTAATCAATATTACAGTAACTATACAGCAGTAAACAATATACAGGTAACTATATACTAGTAACTATC
>NW_019943185.1:68802-73189 GCF_002910315.2 Salvelinus sp. IW2-2015 | reverse complement strand
ACGCAGCAGGTCCACATATTATTGCGTCATGTACTGTACATTAGGCTACACACGCCCGTGTTTCCCTTCTCTGCTGCCAAGCCAAGCCGTTAATGAACCGCTCTCAGCTCCACTCAATATCCCCTTCAATCAGGGCCTACATGTGTACGTTCAGAAAAGGTCAATAGCTGGACATGTATCTTCCAGTGGCTTTTCTGCCTGCTTCACTCTCTCCTCTCTATCGTCTCTCTCTCTCTTCTCTCTCTCTCGCTCTGCCTCCCTTTCTCCGTCCCAGCCAGTCACCTGTGATACAAGTCAGTATTCGACGTCCAGTCATGTCTGAGGACATCGGGAGATTGACGATGGAAAACCAGAACTAGGGGCAACAGTGAGCGCTGTTGTGACGGGATGGCGGAATGGCGCGTAAGAATCTGTTTACTGATTCCAAGGTTGCAAAGCTTAAAAATCCAAAGGCAATAGAAAGTCGATCCCTTTCGTCGAACATCTCATTCCAAAATCATGGGCATTAATATGGAGTTGGTCCCCCCTTTTGCTGCTATAACAGCCTCCACTCTTCTGGGAAGGCTTTCCACTAGATGTTGGAACATTGCTTCGGAGACATGCTTCCATTCAACCACGAGGATTAGTGAAGTCGGGCACTGATGTCGGGCGATTAAACCTGGCACGCAGTCGGCATTCCAATTCATCCCAAAGATGTTAGATGGGGTTGAGGTCAGGGCTCTGTGCAGGCCAGTCAAGTTCTTCCACACCGATCTCAACAAACAATTTCTGTATGGACCTCACTTTGTGCATGGAGGCATTGTCATGCTGAAACAGGAAAGGGCCTTCCCCAAACTGTTGACACAAAGTTGGAAGCACAGAATCGTCTAGAATGTCATTGTATGCTGTACCATTAAAATGTCCCTTCATTAGAACTAAGGGGCCTAGCCCGAACTATGAAAAACAGCCCCAGGCCATTATTCCTCCTCCACCAGACTTTACAGTTGGCACTATGCATTGGGGCAGGTAACGTTCTCCAGATGGTGAAGCGGGATTCATCACTCCAGAGAGTCCAATGGCGGCGAGCTTTACACCACCCCAGCCGATGCTTGGCATTGCGCATGGTGATCTTAGGCTTGTGTGTGGCTGCTCAGCCATGGAAACCCATTTCATGAAGCTCCCGACAAACAGTTCTTGTCCTGATGTTGCTTCCAAAGGCAGTTTCGAACTCTGTAGTCAGTGTTGCAACCAAGGAGAGACGATTATTACACGCTACGCGCTTTAGCACTCGGCGGTCCCATTCTGTGAGTTTGTGTGGCCTACCACTTCATGGCTGAGCCGTTGTTTCTCCTAGACCCTTCCACTTCACAATAACAGCACTTACAGTTGACTGTGGCAGCTCTAGCCGGGCAGAAATTTGACGAACTGACTTGTTGGAAAGGTGACTTCCTATGACTGCGCTACATTGAAAGTCACTGAGCTCTTCAATAAGGCAATTTTACTGCTGATGTTTGTCTATGGAGATTGCATGGCTGTGTGATCAATTTTATACACCTGTCAGCAACGGGTGTGGCTGAAATAGCCGAATCCACACATTTGAAGGGTTGTCCACATACTTTTTTACATATATAGTGTATGCCTTTGGTCACTCCGACTGACACAGCCACACAGCCAGAATATACAGTATTGATCTCTATCTCCTACAGAAACATCGACTGCGTTCAACATGTCTTACATAGTACACTACTTTTGACAAGAGCTATATTGTCCTGGCCCTTGATCAAAAGTAGTGCATTATATAGGAAGGAGGGTGTGATTTGGGATGCTGCCAGTTTGTCCTGTCTGGATCCATCTGATTGTGATAAAACAGCAGGACCTATGGGTCTATGGTTTTAAGAGGTGCCAGTAGAAGAGGCTAGTTGTGTTAAGTTTGTTACAGTTTAGTCATTTAGCAGACTCTCCTATCCAGAGGCTACCCGCACATGTTCATCTACTTGCAACATATTTCCAGCCTCCAAACAGTGGTGAATGGAAAAGAGACCTCTGTAACAACAAACAGTACATTCATTAGGCCACTGCTGTCCGTGCTGACCTAAAGACAACAACATAGCAAGGCAGCAACACAACATGACAACAACATAGCAAGGTAGCAACACAACATGACAACAACATAGCAAGGCAGCAACACAACATGACAACAACATAGCAAGGTAGAAACACAACATGACAACAACATAGCAAGGCAGCAACACATAACACAGCATGGTAGCAAACAACATGACAACAACATGGTAGCAGCACAACATGATAACAACATAGTAGCAGCACAAAACATGGTACAAACATTATTAGGCACAGTCAACAGCACAAAGGGCAAGAAGGTAGAGATAACAATACACCACGCTAAGCAGCCACAACTGTCAGTAAGAGTGTCCATGATTGAGTCATTGAATGAAGAGATTGAGATAAAACTGTCCAGTAAACCAGAACCTCTACAAGCAGAACCTGCCTCTAGCAAACAGAACCTCTGTAACAGAACTCTGTAACAGAAACCTCTGCAACAGAACCTCTACACAGAACCTCTGTACAGAACCTCTGACAACATAACCTCTCAACAGAACCTCCAAACAACAGAACCTCTGCAACAGAACCTTCTGAATACAGAACCTTCGTAAACAGAACTCTCAACAGAACTCTATCACAGACCTCTAACAGAACCTCTACAACAGAACCTCTACAACAGAACCTCTAGCCAAACAGAACCTCTACAGACAGAAACGCTCTACAACAGAACCTCATACCAACAGAACCTCTGTAACAGAACCTCTACAACAGAACCTTCGCAACAGAAACCTCTACAACAGAACCTCTGTAACAGAACCTCTACACAGAACCCTGCCAACAGAACCTCTACAACAGAACTCTGCAACAGAACCTCTGTAACAGAACCTCTGTAACAGAACCTCACAACAGAAACCTCTACAAGCAGACCTCTGTAACAGAACCTCCTACAACAGAACCTCTACAACAGAACCTCTAACAACAGAACCTCTAACAACAGAACTCTGGACGTGTGATAATGGTGTGGGTTGTCAAGATCAACACAGAGAATGCTGGCATACAGATTATAAGAGAGTCACTTAGTGGGTTGGAGTACGCGCCTTACTTTCACCACTGCTTAGCATATCAAACCTCCCTTTCCAGGCAGACAGGTAACACCACCAACTTAAAGGTGTTAGAGTGGAAATACATTAATGGATGGATGGATGGATGGATGGATGGATGGATGGATGGGTGGATGGATGGATGAAATGGATGGATGGATGGATGAATACCAATTTGTAAGTCGCTCCTGGATAAGAGCGTCTGCTAAATGACTTTAAATGTAATGAATGGATGGATGATGAATGGGTGGATGGATGGATGAATGGATGGGTGGTGGATGAATGGTGAATGGATGGATGAATGGATGGATGGATGGATGAATGGATGAGATGGGATGGATGGATGAATGGATGGGTGGATGGATGAATGGATGAATGAATGAATGAATGGATGCATGGATGGATGGATGAATGATGATGAATGAACTGAATGAATGGATGATGGATGGATGGGGATGAATGGATGGGGTGGATGGATGAATGAATGGATGAATGAATGGATGGATGGATGGAATGGATGGATGGATGAATGAATGGATGATGGATGGATGGATGATGAATGGGTGGGTGGATGGATGATGGATGAATGATGAATGAATGGATGAATGGATGGATGGATGGATGGATGATGGGTGGATGGATGGATGGATGAATGAATGAATGGATGGGTGGATGGATGAATGGATGAATGGATGGATGGATGGATGATGAATGATGGATGGATGGATGGATGGGTGGATGGATGGATGAATGGATGAATGGATGAATGGATGGATGAATGGATGGATGGATGATGATGAATGGATGGATGGATGAATGGATGGGATGGATGAATGGATGGATGAATGGATGGATGGATGAATGGATGGGTGGATGGGTGGATGGATGAAATGACCCATTCCTCCCTTGTGTAAGTACTAAATCCTAACCTGTAATGATATTGAGTATACCAAATGCAGAGATCCTCACTGTAGCCTACTATACGATCTGTGTAGCTGTAGTCCATCAAGCCCCCCCCCCCCCCCGTTTCCTGACAGGCAGATTTGACTTAGCACATCCTGCAGCTTTTCCTTGACCAGCTAAAATGATTTCCCAGCTTTCAGAGGATGAGGCTGATGATTGTTTTTACTTGACTACGATGTTCCATTAGTGCTGGAGAGGACCTGTGTGTGTGTGTGTGTGTGTGTGTGTGTGTGTGTGTGTGTTTGTTGTGTGTGTGGGGTGGGAGTGTGTGTGTGTGTGTG
>NW_019943185.1:60547-68777 GCF_002910315.2 Salvelinus sp. IW2-2015 | reverse complement strand
TTGCGTTGTTTGTTTGCAGGCTCGTTCCAGTCGCTAGCCTGCAGCGAAGTGAAAAAGAGGAAGCGACTCAGGGATGTGTGTGTGCTATTGGGGGACATTTAACAGAATGTGACTGGCAGAGGGTTTTGTCGATGTGGAGGATGAGGGCTGCAGTAGATATCACAACATTCTAAGGCATGGCCAGAGAGAGGACAAAGAAAACATGGCTTGTGCCAAGGCCCATAGCTCATGAAAAGAATGCATCAGTAGTTCAGGAACAAGAGAGAGAGAGAAGAGAGAGAGAGAGAGAAGAGAGAGAGAGAGAGAGGAGAGAGAGAGAGAAGAGAGAGAGAGAGAGAGAGGAGAGAGAGAGAGAGAGAGGAGAGAGAGAGAGAGAGAGAGAGAGAGAGAGAGAGAGAGAGAGAGAGAGAGAGAGAGAGGAGAGAGAGAAGAGGAGAGGAGAGAGAGAGAGAAGAGAGAGAGAGAGAGAGAGAGAGAGAGAGAGAGAGAGAGAGAGAGAGAGAGAGAGAGAGAGAGAGAGAGAGAGAGAGAGAGAGAGAGAGAGAGAGAGAGAGAGAGAGAGAGAGAGAGAGAGAGAGAGAGAGGAGAGAGAGAGAGAGAGAGAGAGAGAGAGAGAGAGAGAGAGAGAGAGAGAGAGAGAGAGAGAGAGAGAGAGAGAGAGAGAGAGAGAGGGAGAGAGAGAGAGAGAGAGAGAGAGAGAGAGAGAATCCTAAGGGTGTGCCAGAGTACGCTCTGGCGGCGTGTAATTCAGAGCAATTGTGAAGTTGTCCATTAGTAAATTCAGAGAGTTTCGCTCTGGAGCATTCAGAAACACATCTGGACGCTCTGCGAGGATTAGGGTTGATGAGAGAACACACTGGACGCTCTGGCGCAGGATTACGGTTGATCAGAGTTTAACAACACTTGGACGCTCTGCCGAAGGGTTGATCAGAGAACACATCTGGACGCCTGGGCCGAGGTTGATCAGAGAACACACTGGACGCTCTGGCCGAGGGTTGATGCAGAGAACACACTGGACGCTCTGGCGAGGATTAGGGTTGATCAGAGAAACCACTGGAGCGCTCTGGCCGAGGAATTAGGGGTTGATCAGAGAACACATGGAAGCTCTGCCGAGGTTGATCAGAGAACACACTGGAACGCTGCTGGCCAAGGGTTGATCAGAGGAACACACTGGGACGCTCTGGCCGAAGGGTTGATCAGAGAACACACTGGAACGCTCTGGCGAGGATTAGGGTTGATCAAGAGAACACACTGGGACGCTCTGCGAGGATTAGGGGTGATCAGAGAACACACTGGACGCTCTGGCCGAGGTGATTAGGGTTGATCAGAGCGTTCTTGACTTCACATGGCAGTCAAGCACCCAAAGCTAACTGGCAACGTGGCTAGCTACTACGCAGACACAAATGAAGAACACCCCACTCTGGCACCATTTACACCTCACCCTGGCCCCAGAGCTGGTTAGTCTGTTTTTCATGTTCAGAGCGTTGTGACTGTAACTGTGCTGCTGCAACAAATTTTAATTAGCGCTTTTTTTTTGGCCAACGTTTATCTGACACCGGCCATATTCAACGGGTGTTGGAGGCGTTCAGTTTATTCTGCGCTCTGGTAACACTCAGACGAAGTAAGTGCGTCAGAGTCGAATTTTACCAACGCACCGCTAATACTTTTTAAAAGCATTCTGAGTTGTTTGGATTTCCAAAAATCGAGTGTTGCCCATTAGTATTACTGGTAAAGTTACCCTCCAATGCAGATATCAGACCTAACATGACGTTAATCACAACAGAACCTCTACAACAGAACCTCTGTAACAGGACCTCTGTAACAGAACCTCAACGACTCACAACAAAACCTCTACAACAGAACGTCTACAACAAACTCTACAACAGAAGCCTCTACACAGACCTAAGAACCTCTACCGACTTCACGAACCTACAAGAACCTCTGTAACAGAACCTCTACAACAGAACCTCTCAACAGAAACCTGTAACAGAACCTCTACAACAGAACTCTCACAACGTCTACACGACTCTGTAACAGAACTACACGAACCTCTCACAACCAAGCAACAAACTCTAAAAGACTCTAACAGACCTCTACAACCAGAACCTCTACACAGAACCTCTTCAAAACAGAACCTCTACAACAGAACCTACCGACGGACCCCTCAGACTCTACAGACAGAACTCGTCACAGAAGTACTCAAACAACCCATGAGAGAGACACTCCTAACTCTACAACGAGATCGTACAACAACTCTAAAGAACTCTTACAACAGAACCTTTGCTACAACAGAACACTTATCGCCAGAACCTCTACAACAGAACCTCTACAACAGACCTCTAGAACCTTACAACAGAACCTCTACAACAGAAAACCTCTTAAACAGAACCTCTCAACAGAACCTCTACAACAGAACCTCTACAAAGAACGTCTTCAAACAGAACCTCTGCTACAACAGGAACCTCTACAACAGAACCTCTGTAATAGACCCACAGAAACGCTCTTCAACAGAACCTCTACACATCGAACTCTACAACAGACCTCTTAACAGAAACCTCTTGCAACAGAACCTCTACAACAGAACCTCTATACAACAGAACCTCTTCAACAGAGACCTCTACAACAGAACCCTACAACAGAAACTCTATACAACAGAACCTCTCAACAGAAGCCTCTGCAACAGAACCTTACACAGCCTCTAACAGAACCTCTAACAAACTGCACAGAACCTCTGCACAACCCAATACACAGAACCTCTTCAACAGAACCTCTACAAACAGAACCTCTACAAAAGAACCTCTGCAACAGAACTTACAGAACCTCTACTAAAGAGAAACTCTGCTAACAAGAACCTGCTCATGTACAGAACGCTCTACAACAGAACCTCTAGTCTGTAACCAGAACCTCTACAACACTGTGAGAAGAAACCTCTGCAGAGCAGACTTTACGAGAGACCTTGCGACACAACATCTACATCTACAACAGACTACACTCTTACAAATAAGCGACGAACTCTGTAACAAAAACACTCGTACAACAGAAATCTGCCACGATCTGTGAACAGAAACTCTGTAACAGACCTTACACCCTCGTGCAACAGAACCTCTCTAGCAGAAGACCCTCTGTAACAGAACGCTTGCAGACAGAAACACAGAACCTCTGTCAACAGAACCTTCACAACAGACGTCTTGCAAGAACCTCACAGACTGACGAAACCTCTGTAATCAGAACCTCTGTAAGCAGAACCTCCGTTACCTCTAATTATGATTCATAAACATTGTTCTATAATCTATAACAAATCTCGTAATCAATCTCCACTAGAACACTATCTGATTCCTACAGAATTCGATACGTCTAAACTTAGTCAATCATGACTCTAACAACTCCTGCAAAACCTACAAACGAACCTCTACACAGAACCTCTAAACAGAACCTCTGCTAACAGAACCTCTACAACAGAACCTCTTGCAACAGAAACTCTCTCTAAAGACAGAACCTCTGCAACAGAACCTCATGTAACAGAAACCTCTGTAACAGAACCTCTACAACAGAAACCTCTTTACAACAGAACTCTGTAACAGAACCTCTACACAGAACCTCTACAACAGAACCTCTACAACAGAACCTCTAGCAACAGAACCATCTGACGTGTGATAATGGGGGTTGTCAAGATCAACCAGAGAATGCTGCATACAGATTATAAGAAGAGTCACTTAGTGGGTTGGAAGTACCGCCTTACTTTCACCACTGCTTAGCATATCAAACCTCCCCTTTCCAGGCAGACAGGTAACACCACCACACTTAAAGGTGTTAGAGTGGAAATACATTAATGGATGGATGGATGGATGGATGGATGGATGGATGGATGGGTTGGTGGATGATGAATGGATGGAATGGATGGATGAATACCAATTTGTAAGTCGCTCTGGATAAGAGCGTCTGCTAAATGATTAATGTAATGAATGGATGGATGGATGAATGGGTGGATGGATGGATGAATGGATGGGTGGAGAGAATGTGAATGAATGGATGAATGGATGGATGAATGGATGATGATGGATGGATGGAATGAGATGGATGGAGATGGATGGAATGGATATGAGATGAGGTGGATGGATGATATGGATGAGATGAATGAATGAATTGGATGCATGATGAATGGATGGATGAATGGAATGGATGAATGAATGATGAGATGATGATGGATGGATGGATGGATGGATAATGTTGGTGATTGATGATGATTGATGTGTGTGTGTGTGTGTGTGTGTGTGTGTGTGTGTGTGTGTGTGTGTGTGTGTGCGTGCGTGCGTGCGTGCGTGCAGAGGAGCGGGTTAGAGAGGGCCAGGGTAAATAGCCTCTGACAGACGCTCAGAGCAAAGAGCCACGCAGAACCATGATGCACACACGCACACGCACACGGGCCGCCGAGACTTAACGCTGTGCCGTCCCTTGACAGTGACACAGACGTGGATGTACGGCGAGTGTGTTGAGGCGTGTTTTAGATTCAAAAGGAGATTAGGAAGGGGGAAGGCCCGAAATGTATTTAGCTTTATCTCATCAGGACTCTCGCTCAGAAGTATTACCATTCAACACTCTCTCTTAGAGGAACCAACGGAGGGGAGGTATTCCTTCCACACTCTACAGCACAACTAGCCAATGGAATATTTGACTCAAACCTCGGGACTCTTGAGGGTTGAGACTGGAATGAATAGAGTGTTTGGGATTCGGAGGATTGCCTTTAAAATGTCTAATTGCACTGTAACCCTGAACTTATGCGATACAAATTTAATGGAGCCCTTAATTAGAGTTAAAATAAAAACCGAAAGTATTGATTTGGATCAACCTGATAAGTGTTATATAAAAATGAGGAAAAAAATATATGTTTTTCTTCATAATCTTGTCTTTCAGTGGATCTGCCATAACACTTTCTTTGGATAGTCTGGATTTTCCATCTGTAGATGCTCTAAAGAGGGGCGTACTATCAACAAACTACCTGTTGATCAGCAACTGCTTGGTATCTGTTGATAAGCAACTGCTTGGTAAGGTTAGGGTAAGCTTTGGGGTTAGGTTAAGAACAAGGATTAGTTAGGGTCAAGGTTAGGGTTGTGGTAATGGGTTAAGATGAAAGGTTAGAGCTAGGGTTAGTAGATAGTTAGTTAGTTGGTTGAAATCAAATCCAATTTTATTGATCACATACACATGGATAGCAGATGTTAATGCGAGTGTAGCGAGATGCTTGTTGAAATGTTACTGATAGTCTGTAGAGTCTGTAGAGCATCTACAGATGGACTATCCAAATGAGCTGTTAGCTGTTTTGCTTCAAACTATGACTCAGAAGAGGTTTATTCCTTGTTAATTGTGTTTACTCTCTCTCTCTCTCTCTCTCTCTCTCTCTCTCTCTCTCTCTCTCTCTCTCTTGTTCTACTTGTTTGACTCAGACAAAGACTGTGGTTGTGCCATTTATACCAAATCCCGCTTTTGCCCTAAATATGCACTACTATTTTTCCCAGAGTCCGTCATATGCCTGGGTCAAAGTAGTGACTATATAACCTCTCCTAACACATATTTATTTGGACCAGTGAAGCTAAAATTCAAGGTACATTTGGCCCTATACTCCAACATTTGGAATTTGAGATCAGAATGTTACATATTGAGGTTGAAGGTCAGCTTCTTATTTATTACGGCGTGATTTTCAGTACATATCTGTTTTTACCTTTTAGAAATTAAATCAACTTTTATCTCCCCTATTTGATAAAAAACATTGTTTTAATAAATTATGTTGGACAAATTCACTTTAGCTGTATTATGGGCAAAAGGTTCCAGAGTATTTTGTCCCGTTCTCCTAGCACATAGATGGACTACATCAAGGCTTCTTGACTCAACCAAACATAATTAGTATGCATTTGCAGTTTATTTTGTTGTGTTTCGGATTATGTTTTGCCCATAAGACAGAATTGGCAAATAATGATTGTGTCACTTTAGGAGTCACTTTTTATTGTAAATAAGAATATGAATATTGTGTTCTAAACACTTCTCATTAATGTGGGAACGCTACCCAGGATTACCAGATTATCCTGACATGAATTCATTGGGTGAATCATGATGATGTTACCCAAAGAGTTACAGAAAAGAAAATCAAAAGCTATACCTCCCCCAAAAAAAACACATTTGAACATACCCTGTTGTAATTGGTAAAACATACCCCTTTATGGTAATGGTGAGAAAACATACCCTTTTATTGGTAAGGTGGAAACATTACCCCTTTTTATGGGGTAATGGTGAGAAACGATACCCTTTTATTGTATTGGTTTGGAAGAAACCATACCCTTTTTGTAAGTGGTGAGAAACACTACCCTTGGTATTGGTGGCAGGAAAGTGGGAACATGAGGAAACATACCCTTTTATTGGTTGGTGAGAAACATTACCCTTTTATTTGGTAATAGGATGGAATACCATACCCTTTATTGGGTATGGTAAGAAAGAAACATACCCTTTTATTGAAGTAATGATTGAGAGAGAGATCGAAGAAGAAAACATACCCTTAATTGGTAATGGCTGGAGAAACATTACCCTTTTATGTGGATAGTATTGAGTAGGGAAGAGGGAACATACCCTTTTATTGTAATTGTGTAGAGGGGAGAAACATTACCCTTTTATTGAGGTACATGGTGAGAAAACATTAACCTTTTTATGGTAATGGTAGGAAACATACCCTTTATTATTGTCTAATGGTAGGAAGAACTTACCCCCTTATTGGTAATGTGAGAGGAATACCCTGGAGTGGGAGTGGGCGACCCTTTTATTGGTATGGTGACGAAACAATACCCTTTTATGGTAATGGGAGAAACATTACCATTTAGTTTGGTAATGCTGAAGAGGAACATACCCTTTTATGGGAATTGGTTCAGAAGATTAGGCTGGTGGGGCTAAGATTTTTGTGTGTGCTTGCTGTATAACTGTCCCCCTCATCATTATTCCAGGGATTTATTCTTTATTATTATTTATTAATACATCATTATTATCAGTTATCAACGTAGCACTCAATAATTGTAGATAGGTGTTTCCCGAAACGACTATTTATTTCTTACTTACACATAAAAGTGACTCCAAAAATGAACAAAGTATTTATCATTCATTTTCTTTAGCGTGGCCACCAAAATAATCTGAACACAACCAAAACAAACAGCAAATGATCCAACCAGTGTGTTAGTCACAGCGTGATATTAGTCATTAGTTGCTATGACACAAACTACAAAACTTTGATTTTACTTGAATACATGGGAAGAGTGACTTTGTTCCCAAATACTTTGAAAAAATGTTTACGTTAATTCAAATAGGGGGACAAGATTAAAATAGTTAATTTAATTTTGGTAACGGTTTAAAACACATGTATGAGAAAATACCCTAAAATAAAGTTGCCCTTCGTCTTACTGTAACCCCACTCATATATGAACATTTGATCTCAAATCCAAAATGCTGATTGGCTATAAGGGCCCACCAAATTCAAAGCTTCAGCTTCACGCTTCCAGAGTAAATAATTGGGGGGTATAGGTCATTTTTATTTTCCCTTTATTAAACAGAAGTCTCACATTGAGACCGAGTGTCTTTGTAAGGGGAGCACTGCACACACAATTCATAGACAATCAAATTTAAAAAAACACACACACAAAGGACAGCACAATACTCAGCAATAGTTTCCCAATCAATATTTCAAAATGTCATTTAACACCAAGTATGTGTACCAGTTTTTAACGAATGATAACAAGAGACCACTACCACTGTCTTCGGCTATGATGCAGCTTTCTTCCTCGTTGTGCTTTCTCCCAGTGTCGCTTGTGGATGCATGTTGTGTTGTGTGTTCTCAACGGCTTCTAGATGAGAGAGCAAGAGGGAGAGAGAGAGAGAGAGAGAGAGAGAGAGAGAGAGAGAGAGAGAGAGAGAGAGAGAGAGAGATGAGAGTAGAGAGTGAGAGAGAGAGAGGAGAGGAGAGAGAGAGAGAGAGAGGAGAGAGAGAGAGAGGAGAGAGAGAGAGAGAGAGAGAGGAGAGAGAGAGAGAAGAAGAGGAGAGAGGAGAGAGCGAGAGAGAGAGAGAGAGAGAGAGAGCAGAGAGAGAGGAGAGAGAGAGAGAGAGAGATGAGAGAGAGAGAGAGAGAGAGAGAGAGAGAGGAGAGACGAGAGAGAAGGGGAGAAGAGGAGAGAGAGAGAGAGGAGAGAGAGGAGATGAGAG
>NW_019943185.1:40519-57587 GCF_002910315.2 Salvelinus sp. IW2-2015 | reverse complement strand
CTCTCTCTCTCTCTCTCTCTCTCTAGAAGCCGTTGAGACACAACACAACATGCATCCACACGGCACTGGGAGAAAGGCACAACGAGGAAGAAAGCTGCATCTATAGCCGAAGACAGTGTTAGTGGTTCTCTGTTATCATTCGTTAAAAACTGGTACACATACTTGGTGTTAAATGGCCATTTGAAATATTGATTGGGGAACTATTTGCTGAGTAATGTGGCTGTCTTTGTTGTGTGTTTTTTTTAAATTTGATTTGTCTATGAATTGTGTGTGCAGTGCTCCCCTTGCAAAAGACACTCTGGTCTCAATGGTGACTTCCTGTTTAAATAAAGGGAAAATAAAAATGACCTATACTCCCCTAATTATTTACTTGGACAGTGAAGCTGAAGCTTTGAATTTGGCCCTTATACTCCAGCATTTTGGATTTGAGATCAAATGTTTCATATGAGGTGACAGTACAGAAGGGCAACTTTATTTTAGGGTATTTTCATACATATGTGTTTTACCGTTTACAAATTAAATAACTTTATATATCTATTCCCCCTATTTGAATACGTAAACATTTTTTCACAAGTATTTGGACAAGTTCACTTTCAGTGTATTCAAGTAAATCAAAAGTTTTGTATTTGGTCCATAGCACGTAATGACTACATCACGCTTGTGACTAACACACTTGTTGGATGCATTTGCTGTTTGTTTTGGTTGTTTCAGATTATTTTGTGCCCTAAAGAAATGAATGATAAATAATGTATTGTGTCATTTTGGAGTCACTTTTATTGTAAGTAAGAATAGAATATGTTTCGGGAAACACTTCTACATTAATGTGAGTGCTACTATGATTACTGATAATAATGAATGTATTAATAAATAATAATAATAAATGAATAAATCCTGAATAATGATGAGGGGGACAGTTACAGCAGCACAAAAATCTTAGCCCCACCAAGCCTAATTTCTAACCATTACCAATAAAAGGGTATGTTTCTCACCATTACCAATAAAATGGTATGTTTCTCACCATTACCAATAAAAGGGTATGTTTCTCACCATTACNGGTATGTTTCTCACCATTACCAATAAAAGGGTATGTTTCTCACCATTACCAATAAAAGGGTATGTTTCTCACCATTACCAATAAAAGGGTATGTTCAAATTGTTTTTTTGGGGGGAGGTATGAGCTTTGTTCTTCTGTAACTTTGTAACTCATCATTATTCACGATTCATTCAGGATAATCTGTAATCCTGGTAGCGTCCACATTAATGTAGAAGTGTTTAGACACATATTCTATTCTTATTTACAATAAAAGTGACTCCTAAATGACACAATACATTATTTGCCATTCTGTTCCTATTGGGCAAAACATAATCCGAAACACAACCAAAATAAACTGCAAATGCATCTAATATGTTTGTAGAGTCAAAAGCTTGATGTAGTCATTATGTGCTAGGAATACGGGACAAAATACTGAACCTTTTGCCACTTTAATACACTATAAGTGAATTTGTCCAAATATTTATAAAACATGTTTTTATTCAAATAGGGGAGATAAAGTGATTTAATTTCTAAACGGTAAAACAGATATGTATGAAAATACCCTTAAATAAAAGCTGACCTTCACCTCATATGTAACATTTGATCTCAAATCCAAAATGTTGGAGTATAGGGCCAAATGTACTAATTTTAGCTTCACTGTCCAAATAAATATGTAGGAGAGTGTATATAGTGCACTACTTTTGACCAGGCATAGAGCTCTGGGAAAATGTAGTGCACTATTTAGGGAACAAGAGGGGATTTGGTACACAACCACAGTCTTTGTCTGGTCACAATAGAACACGAAGAGACTGTGGGGTGCTATGGAAACCAAAAGGGATGTACTATACATGTCATATACCAGTTTATATAAATGGAACTCTTCGGATTTCTATGACACTGGGCTTTTGCCAGGATGTGTTGTCGTTTCTGAGTGCTGTGGGTGATGTCATCAGGTAACTTCATACCCACCGCTGCAGTTCACTAGGAAAATACATGTAGTATGTGTTCAGGTGTAGAACGATGAAACATAACTAGAGATTGATAACGAGAGAAGAAAATGAAACACAAATACTCTGGTCTCTCCCTCTCTGACACACACACACAAACACCATTCCTTAGTACCACTAGGTAGGTATTGATGAAGAGAGAGGGGAGAGCTGTCTCTCCCTCTCTGACATACACACACAAACACCATTCCTTAGTACCACTAGGTAGGTATTGATGAAGAGAGAGGGGAGAGCTGTCTCTCCCTCTCTGACACACACACACAAACACCATTCCTTAGTACCACTAGGTAGGTATTGATGAAGAGAGAGGGGAGAGCTGGTTACGCATCAACGTGTAATGATTACAGCTTTTCTATAATCTCTTTCCTTCCGGCCTGTCTGTCATTTCTCTCCACACATCATTACAATAATACACCAGGCTCTATTACCCCTCAGTCGCCGCCCGACTCCCCTCCTCCCCATGTCCCCTCGTCTGTCCCAGTCTCCCAGCCGGGCCCCTGGGTAGCAGGTGTGTGCCACAATCAGGCCCTTTCATTTCATGCTTTGTTAAAAGGTCCAATGCAGCTATGTTTTTAAAATCGCTATATCAAAATCTGTTCTGGGTAACAATTAAGTACTTTACTGTAAACGTTTTTAATTAAAATGGTTAAAAAATAAACAAAAATAGCTACTTAGCAAAGATCAATTTCTCAAGCAAGAATTTCGCTAGGACTGTCTGGGAGAGTAACGTTGACGCAGGGAATCAGGAATCAGGTGCAGTTAGTGAGTTTAATAATACTTAACATAGAACAAAACGTAATAATAATACTGCCTGAAGAGTGAGGCTACAGAGTAGTAGATAAAGTGGGAGTAATCAGGGTAGTGATGAAGTCCAGGTGTGTCTCGTGATGGGGCGCAGGTGTGAGTAATGAGGGTTGCCAGGTGTTCGTCATGAGGGTTGCCAGGTGTACGTCCAATGAGGGTTTGCCGGGGGGAGTTTGTGTGGTTAATGGCTTCGGTCAAGTAATTTGTAGGGGACTGTAAGGTATTCTAGCTATGTCATACCAAAGACAGTCTTGATATAAGTACCGGTTATAGAAAGCACGCGTTAGTTCGAAGGATACTATGATAGATATGTTATGAAATCTGTCTTTTATCTAGAATGTGGATTACTCTAGATACTTCGTATAGAGTGTGTAAGAAGTCTTTAGTATGTTCTAGCAGTAAATGTCAGTATTTGATGCGGGTGAGGCATGGGTTTCTAGGCTCACCTACTGTTTTGTTACACGGTTGTGCTTGTGAGTATGTAACTAACTGGGTACAAGGGACGTCATTAGGGTCTAACACCCGGGATGGAGGAGACCGGGAAGCAGGAACACCTACCAATTGATTTACGTATTTCAGCTATTGATAATCGAGTAGTATACAGTCCCTGATGGTATAGCGCTAGTGCAGATTCCTAACTTTTGAGGTGTAGTTTAAGATCAGGAGCTGCAAAAACGCCGTTCTGATACCACTGCACTGAGCTAGCGTGTAGCAAGGACTGAAAGATATATTGGCAGCAACCACAAATAAGGGTGCGGTGGGGACATTTGCGCCTACGATTTTCGTAGGTCCTAATATCTGAGGGCTTCTGATTATTTTCACCGTGGGCCATGGTTGCCATGTTAGTGTGTGCACGGTACGTAAATTGAATGGACCCTCCAGTCCGTTGGATAAAGTCGACTGAGTGAGATGGATGAGTACTTCGTTTCTGATAGACTTCATCACTGTTAGGAGTATAGTTTAGTACAGCAGAGTGGTCTCGCACAACTTCCAGGGTTCTCCTAGTGTTTACGAAAGAGAAGAGAGCATCTGTTTCCGCACTCAGCCATTGCACCGCTCCCCAGAGCCATTCTGTACACGCGCTCACAACTGGGCCGCAAGTTTAGTGAATCTGGCTCTCACAGATGTGTGTAACACTAAACTGATTCCTGCATGCAAAGACACGTTTCCTCTAATAAAGCAGAACATGGACGTGGTAGCACAAAGGTGGTTCTCGTCAACTGAAGGTTAACGAGGGATATTATATAGCTTCCGCTACTAGATGATGCGGGCCCATACTAGTATGTCAGAGGGCCTTACGTCTCATCTAGTTAGAGTCGAACCAAAACTCTGATCAACTTGAAGTGTTAGTCTCTCTCAGCCCTTATTTGCTGTCACTGGTTGTCTTTGAGAAAACGGTATATGATCAGACTATTAGGTAGGCTCTTGGCACCAAGTTGGGTTATGTTTCGTTCATGGGAGCGTGATATAGGATAGATCACTCAAGGATGGTGCGTGAACAGACATTTCCGGTTTCTTCTCTGTATGAGTTTTTTAGTGTCTGACCCTTTACAGTCTGATTTGTTCATTTATTTTAATGTCCTTTCGGTTTTGAGGTGTTTTGGTCAATAGAAGTATGGGTTTGTGTTTCTTTCGGGAACACTTGTTGCCATTGTAGAGCCGTGTACGGCGTTTTTCAATGCCACGAGAGTATAGTTGTCAATTTGTTCGTCGACCTGTAAACAGATTTGATTTCCGTCCTAAAGTGGTTTTGCAAATTTACGTCTGCGTAGTGCACTCTAGGTGTACGGTAAATGCAAGAAAGAGGAGTTTGGCCCACCGCGATATGAATATTGAGATCTTAGAACACGGGCTGAGCTCATACTGAGCCGACTGACGCGTCTCTACCCCCTGAAGACAGTCAAGAGACTTAAAGGTAGGCACGCTGACTAGTGGTAGCTCTTCCACTTCTAGATGGAAAATTTATCGACAAATGTCCTAGTCGTTCTGTACTTGTTGCTCCAAAGGTTATTATGGCGGTTCATGTTATATCGACGGCGGCTGCTTTGGACGCCAAAAGAAGTATGAAATTATGATAATAGCCGTTACTACCCTAACAGTGCCCATGAAGGAGGCGTATGGCGCAAAGCTGGTAGAGTACTGGAACTCGATCCATAGAGCGAGATATGGTGCAATGGCACAGTATTATGCTAAATGTTATGGAAAGTGACATTGCTCTGTCTACGTCTTTGTCTGTGCCTGCATGGCATCAGTGAGCAAAATATTTTCTAAGATATAGCTTCCAAGTTAGTCACTGGAGAGGATGAGACTTTGGGCATATATCACGGTGCATTATGCTTACGATATGACAGAGACCGATTCACTGCCAAGGTGTACGTCATTTGTAAGGCTAAAGTTGCGCCTTCGTTAGTATTGATAACTCAACTAGGGTTGCCAGGTGTGGACTGGCGTCACAACTACGACAATGACAGTCTGGTTTCATCGCATCAGGTGGTACGTTCTGAGGGTTGCCCAGGTGTTTTCGTATCAGGGCTGACAATTGCGAATGAAAGATTATTGTTATTATGTCCTATGTCTACAGTGAGAGTGGAGTGTTTGGCAGTTCCTTGGTCGCAGGCTACCAGCGACGGTCGAGGACGTTCCGTATCTTTGAGGTTGGCATTACACCGCCCCAAGGCTGTTTGTGTCGAACTGTAACACCTTGGCAAGCTAACCGTCATCTGTTATACAACATGAGAGGTCTGACAACGGAGGTGTTCGTAACTCTCATGAACGTGACTACATGTCATTCGAGGGTTGCCACATAGGTGTCGGCGTCCAATTGAGGGAGGTTCAGCCCCTCACCATGACGACACGCTGTCAACTCTCATGACAGCACGATCTGGCTAAACCTCTGTAAGACGAAATCAACGTATACATCCTCCACACCAGCGCGATTGACGTATAGACCTTTACGAGGCTGTGGTAGGAAAGTGGGTCACCGACATGAAACAGTCCAATTCTCTCCTTTAAGAACATTTACCTCCATGACGAACAGCACGGTCTGGGAGCATTAACCGCTGTGCACATACGTAAAAGAGCGTAACACACATTCACCTTGTGCAGACTTTCGCTCCAAACTTATAGACGTACACAGGGACTTGGTAACTTCTCCCAGACAATGTAACTGTCTACATAGCAACTTCTTTATAGGACAATACCCCTTCCGATGAACGATGACACCGCCCTGTAGGCAGATACTGCCTCATTGACGCAGCTGGAAAGTGTATAAATGTCAAAGCTGGCACATACTCATGGAGTTACCTCAGCGATAGAGGATCACACACGCTCTTAATTTGGACTGAATACCATCGCAATGGGACACACGCCCTTGAATTGTTTCAGGAGACTCGTCAACTCCGCTGGGCTAAATCGGGACCTCATGACGGTAGCACCTAGGCAACGGCCTCATGACAATACACCTGGCAACCCTGCATGACACCGACGCTTCACCTCTCGTGTCAGAGCTGAAGTCACCCCCTGGCAACGCCTCATTCGGAGCTGTGCAACGCGCTCATGTGACTGCAACACAGTTTCACTGGAACAGACTTCGCTTACAAGGGGTGAACGTCAGCTACGCTGTGCAACCCGTCCTGCACCTCGAACTGACGGGCTGTCAATGGCAACGGCTCAATGTCGCCACAGGCCTGGAACCTCATGACGTGACACCCATGTGGCAACACCCATACTCACCTTGGACAACCTATGACGGTGAACGCCTCCATGACGATAACCACCTGGCAACGCCTCATGACGTACACCTGGCAACCCTCCATGTCAAAACGGCACCCTAAGTCGACACCTGGCAACTCGCGCACTGGCAACCCTCTCTACACTGACCCCGAAAGACACCTGGCAAACCCTCTGAGCGACACGCTGGCAACTCCGCATGACGTACCCCTAGGCAATGCCTCATGATATCAAGACCTGGCACCCTCATGGATACCACCTGGCAACCCTAGAATGTCGAGGCCAGACGTCGGTCCATACACGTCGATGGGTGCAAACGTAGACGACTTTCCTTTCGGTTCGGAGGAGCCTTCTCAACCTATGTCAACAACTTTACGACACTTCTTTGGCAACCATCTTTTATAGACGAAAAAAAACCTTGGGAAAAACGCATCACTAAAACCCTGACGATAACAACACCATGTAGACAATCCACCACATCATAGACAGAACTTACACTATATGGCAAAACCCTCTCATCAACAGTACATCCTAGGAACAACATACGCCCGCCTGGATTCATGACATTGAACATTTTAGACCTTAGGCTCACCCTATCGGGTTAGAATGTTCGTTGCGAAGCAATCACCTTGAGACGGAACAGACCCCTCAGTGACGTCGACATATCACAATGGGGGGCCATTAGGGGAGAGTATCCGACTAGCTCGAGTCTCGGCAGGTCACCGCTCTAGCAGCTTCTGGTGTCGCCGACGCTGAAGCGCACCACTCTATACAAATGAATCGGATCAACTAAAGCTAACTTCCTGTTTAAGGACGACATGAAACACAAATCGCACTACGTGGCATGTTACCACATGCCTGGCGACACAGCCAAGGGGCCGCAACTCATCACAGGGAAGATGACCATGCAGAGAGTCTGTATTCTGTGTTTTGTATAACGGTTTCATCTATCACACATACCAACTCAAACCTAGACCACTCTTTCATCAACGGATGAGCACAGCCATCCGGGATCCTGGAGAAACTACTCCCACCCTTGTTTCACGGGTCCTTGTTCATATCACAATGTCGTCAGCAATTCAACACACCGTGTACTGGGTTTACGAAGCCCTGTCAACACTACTGCCTCTCACCACTCTCCACCTTATACTCTCTCTGCGCTCTGATCTAGTTTAAACTTCCTTGCGCACAGAGCGGCTTAAGTGCAGTGTTCTTGCCCCACTACACCCTAGCTATGCACCCGGGGTCTTCAAACTACCTGCCCTCAATCACCCCTCTCATGACGAACCAGAACGACTGAACCTTTTTGTCACCCAACCCATCCACACCCGATTCTGTCACTCTTTCCATCAGCGAAGGCACCAACAAAACTACACTGCACCGCGCCCAATAGATAACTTCGCAACGACAGATGCACACACAAAATCCTCTGCTGCCAGACCTTCTCATTCACTCACCTCCCCATAGGCTCACTGAAACTACACTTTAGCTTCATCTTACTTCTACATTTCACCTCCTTCCTCTTCTCTTTCCATCCTCCTGCTTAGTGCTCCTCACCTCCTTCAGTCGCTACGCTAGTATCTATTCCTCATGCGGGTATTTTTTTGTTCGCCTCAAAATGGCGTCTTATCTGTCATTGATGACTCCCTACTAAAACTGCTACCCTTGCAATTTCCTCGCATGTCCCTGCGTCAACCCGTTATTTTGGCCGCTCCCCTTCCAAACTGTCCATATGCCGTAATACTCTTGCTTTCTGGGTAAATTGATCTTTGCTAAGTTATGCCCGTCTCTCAGTCATCACGGCGGGCATGGTTCACAAGTTCTCAATTTATCCACAGGTGTGCAGCTCAGTACAGCACCTGTTTTTCGCCGTCTCTTTATCTCAGTGTATTTTCTTTCCCTCTCTCGGTCATCTCCCCCTTCTCTCTGACCTTGCTCCGCTCTCTCGTCTCTCTGGGCTTATTTATTCTCAAGGCATCAGTCACTTGTTAAACAGGCATCACCATAACATTGGAGGTTGGCTTGCTGGGTCCGCTGTCCTCCTAACCCTCGTCAGGTCATCCCGACTTCATTCTCTAGCCCACTCTTTCTAATAATTGACACAAATGTCATATTGAAGAAATGGTTATGTAATCCGTAAATGTATTTACTATCCTTCACGTTTATATACAATTGCTCGCTTATCATCCTACACTATAATTTAGATACCCTATCATTCTCGATGTGCACCTATATCGCTCCGTTCTTCTTCTATCCATTCTCTACTGCAATCTTCATTATGCCGCTCGTTCGTCCTCTCTCCATCGCTCCATTCATCCTCCTATTTTTATGTACATATCATTATCATATCACTTTTACCTGTGTGTAAAAAGGTAGTTGTTGTGAAATTGTTAGGTTAAATTCCAGAATCAAATGTATTTATATAGGCCTTCTTACATCAGCCTGATATCTCAACACGTGCGTACCGACAACCCACGTCCTAAGAAACACCCCCAAACAGCATAGCATCCAATCTGTTGACCCTCCGCATTAATCGATCGTGGATTCTTCCTCTCTCTCTCCTCATCTCTCTATTCTTCCTCTCTCTTCCATCTCTTCGCTCTCTCTCTCCTTCTCTCTCGTCTTTATCTTCTCTATCTCTCTCCTCTTCTCTGTATCTTCCTCTCCTCTCACCTCTCTCTCTCTGTAATCTTTCTCTCTCCCCCCTTCTCTCTCTTGCTCCTTCTTCTCTCTGTATCTTCCTCTCTCTCCCCTTCTCTCTCTTGATCTTCTCTCCTCTCGATCTGTCTCCTTTACTCTCTCCTCTCTCTATTCGCTCCCCTCTCTCTCTGTATCTTCCTCTCTCTCTCCTTCTCCTGCTTCTCTCACCTTCCTCTCTTCTCTCTTCTTCCCCTATTCTCTGCCTCCTCTCTCTGTATCTTCCTCTTCTCCTCCACTCTCTCTGCTCCCTCTGTATCTCTCTCTCTCCTTCTCTTCTTCCCTCCCCTTCCTTATCTTTTCTTCGTCTCTTATCTTCTCTCTCTTCTCTCTTCTTCTCTCTGTTTTCCATCTCTCTCTCCTTCTTCTCTCTCTGTTATCTTCTCTCTCTCTCCTCTCTCTCTTCTCTGTATCTTCCTCTCTTTTTTCTGTCTCTCTTCTCTCTCTCTGTATCTTCCTCTCTCTCTCCTTCTGCTCTCTCGTCTGTATCTTTCCTCTCTGCTCAATTCCTCTCCTCTTTCCTATTCTCATTCCATCTCCTGTTTTGTATCCCTCCCCTCTCTCTTCTCTGTTCTTCTCTCTCTCTGTATCTCTCTTGTTGTCTCTTTTCTTTCCTTCTCCGTATCTTCTCTCTCTTCCTCCTTCGTCTTCTTCTGCTCCCTTCTTTTTCTCTCTCTCTTCCTCCCTCTCTTTTTCTCTTCCCTTCTTCTTATCTATCTCTGTCTTCTATTCTCGTCTGATGCTTTTTCTCCACCTTTACAGTACCCCTGACTCCCTATTCCTGCCCCCTTCAATTTTCTCTTCCATGTTCTTATCCTACACACCGTCTCACAGAATTGAAACACTCTCCCCTGACATCCAAAGCACCGTAGTAGACCATATACACGTCTGTACCATGGTAGCCTGGAGTGATCATGGTGAATCCTTCAGAGGAGACAGAGCGAGAAGGAGACAGACAGACAGACAGAAACAGACAGACAGACAGACAGACAGACAGACAGACAGACAGACAGAAGCAGACAGACAGACAGACAGACAGACAGACAGACAGACAGACAGACAGACAGACAGACAGACAGACAGACAAGCAGCGACAGACAGACAGACGGAGGGAGGGAGGGAGGGAGGGTCCTCTCTACATGAATAACAATCGTCTTACTTCCCTCGTCTTTCTTCTTGTACATTCTATCTCCTGCTAAATATCTTGAACTCTACATTCTATCTCCTGCTAAATATCTTGAACTCTCATTCTCTCCTCCTGCAAATGTCTTGAACTCTACATTCCTATCTCCTGCTAAATGCCTTGAACTCTACCATTCTCTCCTCCTGCTAAATGCTTGAACGCTACATTCCTCTCTCGCTAAATGCCTTGAACGCTACATTCTCCTCCTGCTAATGCTTTGAACGCTACATTCTCTCCTCCTGCTAAATGCTCTGACATCTCCTTCTTCACTATCAAATGTCTTGAGCTCTACAGTAACTTTTTTTTGGTAACTTTATTTAATAAAGGTTAAATTTAAAACCACTTTGACTACGTTTCAAATAGTGCCCTCACTATAGAGAATAGGCTGGAATTTAGACACAACCTAGTGTTCTCTGTCATTGTGTTACACCGCAGATCGATCCTCCTCCTCCTCCTCCTCCTCCTCCTTCCGCTTCACTCCTCACCTCCTCCTCCTCCTCCTCCTCCATCCCAACACTCACAGACAGATTCTGTTACCCAT
Organism: Salvelinus sp. IW2-2015; assembly: GCF_002910315.2. NCBI lineage: Eukaryota > Metazoa > Chordata > Actinopteri > Salmoniformes > Salmonidae > Salvelinus > Salvelinus sp. IW2-2015. Next base: position 46,593 of record NW_019943185.1, on the reverse strand, counting down.
TACTATAGATGAGGATACACAACACCCTGTGCAGACCAAGCACCAAACTGGGTCTTTCTATTCCCTTCTCAGACCCACCATGCTCCTCTGTTCATATGTCAGGGGGGACCTCTCTTCCTTTTCACCACCTTTTTGTCTTATATACAGATTTTTTATTTTTTTTTAAATTTCTTATCCACAGACTTGTATTTCATTCCTCAAACCAAGCAAGTGTCATCTATTCTTCTATTCTCCTTCTATCCACTTATCAAGGGACCTCCCGTCTATTTCCTGACCTTTTGTCTTATCCACACATCTGGTGGTGGGAAGGTACTAGTGCTCGGGTTCGCGAGTGGCTCAACGTTCCACTGCATCACAGTGCCTCATTTAAAAACTAGGCAAGTCAGTTAAGAACAAATTCTTATTTACAATGACGGCCTACCCACGGCCAAACCCAGACGACGCTGGTCCAATTGTGCGTCTCCCAATCACGGCCGGTTGTGATACAGCCTGTGATTTGAACCAGGGTGTCTGTAGTGACGCCTCTAGCACTGAGACACAGTGCCTTAGATCGCTGTGCCATTCAGGAGCCCAGCTCTGTTGTAAAAAGACAGAGTTTATCCACTGGTTAGATATATCAGTGTCTCCAACTGAAACAAGACCCCGATGTCATGATGATATCACGCTGATGCCTTGGCTTTCACAGGGGTACGTTCACAGGGGTACGTTCACAGGGGTACGTTCACAGGGGTACGTTCACAGGGGGTACGTTCACAGGGGTACGTTCACAGGGATACGTTCACAGGGATACGTTCACAGGGGTACGTTCACAGGGGTACGTTCACAGGGGTACGTTCACAGGGGGTACGTTCACAGGGGTACGTTCACAGGGGTACGTTCACAGGGGTACCCTGACACATAGATGCACCATGCCACCACCTATAGCTCGCTTCTCCAGCCTGCTGCATGGAACTAACACCGCAGTTTCTCCACAGTAGATACTGTACTTTCTGGAAAGCTTTGTTGAGCGATTATGTGCGCACGTACACACACCAAAGCGTTTCCCTTTCCCAGTGGCGGTGCGAGGAGGCAGGTGCGTAGGCAGAGGTGACAGATGTTAACCAAAAGAGGAGTGCAAGGGGAAGGCCAGTGTGTACTGTGTGCACTGTGTGTGTGTACGTGGGGGGTTGTTTGCACATCTGTACCCTACAGTTCTTTGTATCCATCTCCTCCCAGACCTTATTGTTGGTAAATCATCCATCTCCTCCCAGACCTTAGTGTTGGTAAATCATCCACCTCCTTCCAGACCTTAAGGTTGGTAAATCATCCATCTCCTCCTAGACCTTAGTGTTGGTAAAATCATTCCACCCTCCTTCCAGACCTTAGTGTTGGTAAATCATCCATCTCCTCCCAGACCTTAGTGTTGGTAAATCATCCATCTCCTCCCAGACCTTAGTGTTGGTAAATCATCCATCTCCTCCAGACCTTAGTGTTGGTAAATCATCCATCTCCTCCTAGACCTTAGTGTTGGTAAATCATCCATCTCCTCCTAGACCTTAGTGTTGGTAAATCATCCATCTCCTCCAGACCTTAGTGTTGGTAAATCATCCATCTCCTCCCAGACCTTAGTGTTGGTAAATCATCCATCTCCTCCCAGACCTTAGTGTTGGTAAATCATCCATCTCCTCCTAGACCTTAGTGTTGGTAAATCATCATCTCCTCCAGACCTTAGTGTTGTAAATCATCCATCTCTCCCAGACCTTAGTGTTGGTAAATCATCCATCTCCTCCCCGACACTTAGTGTTGTAAACATCCATCCTCCCAGACCTTAGTGTTGGTAAATCATCCATCTCCTCCTAGACCTTAGTGTTGGTAAATCATCCATTCCTCCTAGACCTTAGTGTTGGTAAATCATCCATCTCCTCCAGACTTAGTGTTGGTAAATCATCCATCTCCTCCCAGACCTTAGTGTTGGTAAATCATCCATCTCCTCTAGACCTTAGTGTTGGTAAATCATCCATCTCCTCCCAGACCTTAGTGTTGGTAAACATCATCCTCCTCCAGACCTTAGTGTTGTAAATCATCATCTCCTCCCAGACCTTAGTGTTGGTAAATCATCCATCTCCTCCCAGACCTTAGTGTTGGTAAATCAATCCATCTCCTCCCAGACCTTAGTGTTGGTAAATCATCCATCTCCTCCAGACCTTAGGTGTGGTAAATCATCCATCTCCTCCAGACCTTAGTGTTGGTAAATCATCCATCTCCTCCTAGACCTTAGTGTTGGTAAATCATCCATCTCCTCCTAGACCTTAGTGTTGGTAAATTCATCCATCTCCTCCTAGACCTTAGTGTTGGTAAATCATCCATCTCCTCCCAGACCTTAGTGTTGGTAAATCATCCATCTCCTCCCAGACCTTAGTGTTGGTAAATCATTCATCTTCTCCCAGACTTTAGTTTTGTAAATCATCCATTTCCTCTAGACCTTAGTGTTGGTAAATCATTCATCTCCTCCCAGACCTTAGTGTTGGTAAATCATCCATCTCTCCCAGACCTTAGTGTTGGTAAATTCATCCATCTCCTCCCAGACCTTAGTGTTGGTAAATCAGCCATCCCCCCAGACCTTAGTTGGTAAATCATCCATCTCCTCCTAGACCTTATTGTTGGTAAATCATCCATCTCCTCCTAGACCCTAGTGTTTGGTAAATCATCCATCTCCTCCCAGACCTTAGTGTTGGTAAACCATCCATCTCCTCCCAGACCTTAGTGTTGGTAAATCATCCATCTCCTCCTAGACCTTAGTGTTGGTAAATCATCCATCTCCTCCCAGACCTTAGTGTTGGTAAATCATCCATCTCCTCCTAGACCTTAGTGTTGGTAAATCATCCATCTCCTCCCAGACCTTAGTGTTGGTAAATCATCCATCTCCTCCTAGACCTTAGTGTTGGTAAATCATCCATCTCCTCCCAGACCTTAGTTTGGTAAATCATCCATCTCCTCAGACCTTAGTGTTGGTAAATCATCCATCTCCTCCCAGACCTTAGTGTTGGTAAATCATCCATCTCCTCCCAGACCTTATTGTTGGTAAATCAGGGGGGTTAATGCATGGTCTATGACCCTCTAAGTGTAGTGGGTACATTCAAGGTTACACCTTGGCTGAGTAGTCCTGGGTTAGCTAGGGTTAGCTAGCTATATGTCACTAACTGGGTTAGCTAGCTATATGTCATTAACTGGGTTAGCTAGCTATATGTCACCAACTGGGTTAGCTAGCCATATGTCACCAACTGGGTTAGCTAGCTATATGTCACCAACTGGGTTAGCTAGCCATATGTCACCAACTGGGTTAGCTAGCCATATGTCACCAACTGGGTTAGCTAGCCATATGTCACCAACTGGGTTAGCTAGTTAGTTACAGTACATGTCACCAACTGGGTTAGCTAGCCATATGTCACCAACTGGGTTAGCTAGCCATATGTCACCAACTGGGTTAGCTAGCCATATGTCACTAACTGGGTTAGCTAGTTATATGTCACCAACTGGGTTAGCTAGCTATATGTCACCAACTGGGTTAGCTAGTTAGTTACAGTACATGTCACTAACTGGGTTAGTGTTGATCCCTGCTATAGAAAGGGGGATACCATAATGTAACTATCTAGTCACGCTATATCATATAAATCATCCTGTATATTATATTATGTAGATACTTCTCATAACTCATTTTTATTACTACTAGTTATTTTGGGACTTTTGTTATGTGGCATTTGATTCTTGATTGATATTGATATTGTAGTGCATTGTTGAGCAAAGTTAGCGAGTAAGCATTTCACTGTACCATGTGCACGTGACCAAATTGATTGATTTGATTTGATCAATGGTAGAGTGATCCCTGCTATAGAACGTGGGATAGCACACAGTAGCTCTATAGTCAAGCTACAGTGGGAAGAAACAGTATGTGAACCTTTTAGAATGACCTGGATTTCTGCATAAATTGGTTCATAAAATTTGATCTGATCGTCATCTAAGTCACAACAATAGACAAACACAGTCTGCTTAAACTAATAAACACACAATTTAAATTTTTCATGTATTTATTGAACACCGTATTGACATTGCAGGACCCTCCTTTGGCAGCAATAACCTCAACCAAATGTTTTCTGTAGTTGCGGATCAGACCTGCACAACGGCCAAGAGAAATTTTGGACCATTCCTCTTCACAAAACTGTTTCAGTTCCACAATATCTGGTGTGAACCGCTCTCTTGAGGTCACGCCACAGCATCTCAATCGGGTTGAGGTCAGGACTGACTGGGCCGCTCCAGAAGGTGTATTTCCTTCTGTTCAAACCATTCTGTTGTTGATTTACTTCTGTCTTTTGGGTCGTTGTCCTGTTGCATCAACTAACTTCTGTTGAGCTTCAATTGGGCGGACAGATAGCCTTACATTCTCCTGTAAAATGTATTGATAAACTTGGGAATTCATTTTTCCGGCGATGATAGCAAGCTGTCCAGGCCCTGAGGCAGCAAAGCAGCCCCAAACCATGATGCTCCCTTCACCATAGTTTACAGTTGGAATGAGGTTTTGATGTTGGTGTGCTGTGCCTTTTTTTCTCTCCACACACATAGTGTTGTGTGTTCCTTCCAAACAACTCAACTGTAGTTTCATCTGACATTTGACGAAAGCTGCTCTTACATCTTATGTACCTCTTCCTTTGTCCAAGATTCAGTAACAGTTCATTAAAAAGGGAATTCCCACACCAGGTAGGCCTAAACATGTTCATATACTGCCATGCGAGTGGGTTTGCTGCTGAGTTCTTAATAACATCGTCGTGCTCCTTTGTCCAAGAAGTCATGAAATCAAGTGCAGTGTATTGGAATGTACGCTTGAAGTAATCACTAGTTCATATAACGTTCTTCTCATTTAACCAGTTCTATGAGGGGCTCCTGAGTGGCGCAGCGGTCTAAGGCACTGCATCTCAGTGCTAGAGGCGTCACTACAGACACCTTGGTTTGAATCCAGGCTGTATCACAACCGGCTGTGATTGGGAGTCCCATAGGGCGGTGCACACTTGACCTGGCATCATCCGGGTTTGGCCTAGGGGTAGTCCGTCATTGTAAATAAGAATTTGTTCTTAACTGACTTGCCTAATTAAATAAAAGGTTAAATAAATAAATATGACCCTCTCATTAGAAAATAATTGAAGTAGTCTACTTTTCTCTTCCGTCAGTCGTGTGTGTGTGTGTGTGTGTGGACGTGTTTAACTATTCTTGTGGGGACCAGAAGTCCCTACAAGAATAGTAAACAAACATTTTGTTAGTCCCCACAAGGTCAAATGCTATTTCTAGGGGGTTTAGGGTTAAGGTTAGAATTAGTGTTAGAATTAAGTTAAATATTAAGGTTAGGAGCCAGGGTTAGTTGTAGGGTTAGGGTTAGGAGCTAGGGTTAGGTTTAGGGTTAGGATAAGGTTTAGGTTTTAGGTTTTTGGTTTAGGGTTAGGGTTAGGGTTAGGGTTAGGGTTAGGGTTAGGGTTAGGGTAAGAGTACGGGTTAGGATTAGGGTTAGGTTTAGGGTTAGGGGTTAGGGAAAATAGGATTTGGAAGTGGGACTTTGAATTGTATGTTCCCCACAAGGGTTAGCTGTACAAGACTGTGTGTGTGTGTGGTGTGTGTTGTGTGTGTGTGTGTGTGAGTGTGTGTGTGTGTGTGTGTGTGTGTGGTGTGTGTTGTGTGTGGTGTGTGTGTGTGTGTGTGTGTGTGTGTGTGTCGTGTGTGTGTGAGTGTGTGTGTGTGTGTTGTGTGTGTGTGTGTGTGTGTGTGTGGTGTGTGTGTGCGCGCGCTTACAGGTTGAACCAGTTTAGCATGGGAACAAGCAGCCTTAGTTATTTTCATTCCGAATACCTTTCTCACATTAAAAACCATCGACACTACCTTCCTCTACACATTTAAAACAATACGACCTACCTTCCTCTCCAACATTAAAACAATACACACACTTACCTTCCTCTCCACATTTAAAAACAATTACGACACTACCCTTCCTCCTCCACATTAAAACAATACGACACTACCTGTCCACTCCACATTAAAACAATACACACACTTCC
>NW_019943185.1:29407-39443 GCF_002910315.2 Salvelinus sp. IW2-2015 | reverse complement strand
CCATCCCTCTACCCAGCCAGCCATCCCTCCACCCAGCCATCCCTCCATCCAGCCATCCCGCCATCCCTCTACCCAGCCATCTCACCATCCCTCCATCCCTCTACCTAGCCATCCCTCTACCCAGCCATCCCTCTACCCAGCCATCCAGCCATACTGTAGTACTGTAGATTACTTCATCACGACCTCAACCCAGAGTCTCTCAGAGCATTCACACTCAGCCCACTGACACCCCTATCAGATCACAGCAAAATTAGTCTACTTGAACAGAGCAATACTCAATCATGAGGCATCGTAGCCAAAGGAATTGCATAATATTAAGAAATGCGATGAATGGAAGGAAAGTAGTGTTGAAACCGACCAATAAACAATTAGGCAACAAAAATTCATTCCCTTCTAGACAACTTCCTGGACAAAACATTTCACTGTAATAGTTAAGGTGTAAACTTGGCAGTAGAAAACCTTAACAGTACATTTGACCTGTCAGTTTCCCAATCAAATCAAAAAAATTCAAGCTGACAACCTAAGAAAATGAACAACAATGAAAAATGGTTTGATGAAGAATGCAAAAAACTAAGAAAGAAATTGAGAAACCTATCCACCCAAAAACATAGAGACCCAGAAAACCTGAGCCTACGCCTTCACTATGGTGAATCACTAAAACAATACAGAAATACAATACGGAAAAGAAGGAACAGCCCGTCAGAAATCAGCTCAATGTAATTGAAGAATCCATAGACTCTAACCACTTCTGGGAAAATTGGAAAACACTAAACAAATATCACGAAGGAGTTATCTATCCAAAACTGAGATGTATGGGTAAACCACTTCTCCAATCTTTTTGGCCCTATAAAACAAAGAACAAACAGCAAAAATATATACATGATCAAATACAAATATTAGAATCAACTATCAAAGACTACCAGAACCCATTGGATTCTCCGATTACATTGAATTAACTACAGGACAAGATACAAACCCTCCAACCCAAAAAGGCCTGTGGGGTTGATGGTATCATAAATTAAATGCTAAAATATACAGACCACAAAATTCCAATTGGCTATACATAAACGTATTAATCCTTAGCTCTGGCATCTTCCCCAATATTTGGAATCAAGGACTGACCCCAATAACTACAGTGGGATATGCGTCAACAGCAAACTTGGGAAAATCCTCTGCATTATCACTAAACAGCAGACTCGTACATTACCTCAGTGAAAACAATGTACTGAGCAAATGTCAAATTGGCTTTTTACCAAATTACCGTACGACAGACCACATACTCATAATCGACAAACAAACAAACCAAAAAAAAAAGGCTAAGTATTCTCATGCTTTGTTGATATTGATCAGATCACGACTCCATCTTGCTCCTCCCTTCCTATAGGCAGAATCTCAAACAGGATGTACCCGTGTTAAGGTCTATTCAACGCTGGTCTGTCCAGTCGGATTCCATGGTTCAAGACTGGTTTGATCACACGGACTGGGACATTGCATCTAAGTTGCCTCTGAGAATAACATTGACGTATATACTGACATGGTGACTAAGTTAATCAGGAACTGTTTAGGGGATGATGTTCCCACTGTGACGATTAAAACCTATCCTAACAAAAAAAACATGGATAGATGGCAGCATTCGCGCAAACCTGAAAGCGCGAACCACCACATTTAACCACGGTGACTAGGAATATGATTGAATACAAACAGTCCAGTTATGCAATCAAACAGGCAAAATGTCAGTACAGAGACAAAAATGGAGTCACAATTCAACGGCTCAGACAAAAGACATATGTGACAGGGAATCCAGACAATCACGGATTATAAAGGTGAAAACCAGCCACGTCGCGGAAACCGACATCTTGCTCCGGGATAAGCGTGTTAACCCTCGCAAGGCTGCCGGTCTGATCGGCATCCCTAGCCACGTCCTCAGAGCATAAGACCAGCTGGCTGGAGTTTTTACTGACATATTCAATCTCTCCCTAACCCAGTCTGCTGTTCCCACTTGCTTCAAGATGTTCACCAATGGCACTGAGCTTACCTTCTCTCCTGCCGTTTGATGTGCATTCCAACCCAACCAGTGTTGGTTTGTGATGGTGCGAAATGGATTCATAGTTTCAAACTGTTCATCACTGCTTCAGGACTCAAGATGCAGCACAAAAACAAGCTATTTTATTGCACTTGGGAGTTTCAGATGCATATTTTCACCACGTTAGATGACACGGGGGGGAAGACAAGGACTATGAGATGGCCTTGACAAAGCTGAACAGGTACTTCACTCCACAAAAAAAAAACATTCCCCTACGAGAGACACTTGTTTAGGCAAGCTGAACAAGTGCAGGGGGAAAATCAGTGGACACGTTTGTGAGCAGACAAACAGTTGGCTGCTACATGTGATTATGGAGATTTTCCAAGACGATATCATAAGGGACCAAGTGATTGACAAGTGTCACTCAAATGTGTTGTGCAAACGGCTTCTGTGCGACAGGGACCTCACTGTCACCACTCTAATGGATATAGCAAGAACAATGGAGGCTGTTGACCGGCAGGCGGACAGAATGGAAAGACTGAATGTCAATGCAATTCAACGGGGGGAAAAATAAACAAAAACAACCCAGACGGGATTGAAACATTAAAGAGAAAAGGAAAACAATATTTTCTTCATCCAACAAGGACCATCTAATGTTGACCTGTTAAATCCTTCAGATGTGGTCAGGAGGACAAGCCATCTAATGACGACCAAGCTGTTAAATCCTTCAGATGTGATCAGGAGGACAAGCCATCTAATGTTGACCAAGCTGTTAAATCCTTCAGATGTGGTCAGGAGGACAAAGCCATCTAATGTTGACCCAAGCTGTTAAATCCTTCAGATGTGATCAGGAGGACAAGCCATCTAATGTTGACCAAGCTGTTAATCCTTCAGATGTGGTCAGGAAGGACAAAGCCATCTAATGTGACCAAGCTGTTAAATCCTTCAGATGTGTCAGGAGGACAAGCCATCTAATGTGACCAAGCTGTTAAATCCTTCAGATGTGTCAGGAGGACAAGCCATCTAATGTGGACCAAGCTGTTAAATCCTTCAGATGTGTCAGGAGGACAAGCCATCTAATGTGGACCAAGCTGTTAAATCCTTCAGATGTGGTCAGGAGGACAAGCCATCTAAATGTTGACCAAGCTGTTAAATCCTTCAGATGTGGTCAGGAGGACAAGCCATCTAATTTGACCAAGCTGTTAAATCCTTCAGAATGTGTCAGGAGGAAGCCCATCTAATGTTGACCAAGCTGTTAAATCCTTCAGATGTGGTCAGGAGGACAAGCCATCTAATGACGAACAAGCTGTTAAATCCTTCAGATGTGGTCAGGAGGGCCATACTGGACGGACATGTTCCATCACACAACAGGTAAACAATGCAACAAATGTGGCAAAGACAGACATTTCTCCAAAATGTGCAGGACAAAGAAAAAAACTGAATGTAAATCAAGTCAGAAACACACCTGCTATACAACATGATACAACACAACATGACAATGATGAACATGTGTTCACACTTCCCAGCAGTACGGATGACTCTGAAACACAGTTATTAGTCAATGGGCCAGCCAGTTAACATGTTCATTGACTCTTGAGGCTAGCTGTAGTATCATGGGCACAGCAACATTCAGTCATTTGCAGACCAAATGCAAATGTGCAATTGAAACCAACATCCAAGGAGGCTTTACCCGTACGGTTCAACCCAACCATTAGCAGTCAAAGGGCCTGTTCACTGCCAACATTACAGCAGTTGTTAGTTCTGAGTCAGTCACTGCAGACATTCTAGTCATGAAAGATTCCCAGACATCTGTACTGGGAAAGAAATCAGCAGGTGCTCTTAGCATTTTTGCACATAAGGTCAAAGTTCACACATAAACTCAGTCCAAGATGATGACACACAGATATTCAAAGCTGCACTTCAGGAGAAATACAAAAGACTGTTTCACAGGGCTGAGGGAAAACTGAAAGACTTCCAGTTAGGAATTAATGTAGATGAGACTGTCACACCTGTTGCACTGCTGAATAACATGAAGTGTCAGGAAGCTAGATGAAGAGAAGACGAACGAGCTAGAGGACATGGATCGTTAATGAGAAAGTGAACGGACCTACACCATGGGTGTCCCCAGTAGTTGTAGTACACAAGAAAAACCGGTGACATCAGAGTACGTGTTGACATGCGTTGAGCAAATGAAGCTTTTAGCGGCAGGAGCGACACCCCATCTCCACCATCAACGAGATCCTGCAGGAGCTGTGGTCTTCTCAAACTGGACCTAAAGTGGGGATATTATCAGATCAAACTGAAACCTGAGTCCTCGTTCCCTGAACACCTTTGTGACTCAACACAGGTTTGTGGCTTTACAAGAGACAAGAGCACAACAAAAAACGACTACACCAAGTCCTGAGACGACTGCAGAAGAGGGGGCTCACCCTCAACAGTGACAAATGTGAATTCTGACTGGCGGAGATGGAGTTCGTGGGCCACGTTCTCCCGAAGAACGGCGTCGGAGCAGCACACTCAAAGGTGGAAGCAGAAGACACGCAGACCGACAAACGCTGCTAAAGCAAGGAGTTTCTTAGGACTAGTAAACTACTGTAGCTGATTTATCCCTAATCTGGCAACCACATCCGAACCGCTGAGAAGACTCACAAAAGCATCATGCAAATGGTCATCATGGGGAGATGAACAAGAAACATAATTCAAAGCGGTGAAGAACGCACTGGCCAGTTCACACAACATGGCCTACTTCAATCAAGATGCAGACACGTGATTGTGGATATTAGTCCAGTGGGACTAGGGGCTATTTTGAGTCAAAAGCCAAAAGATGGTTCACACAGGCCAGTGTACTATGCTAGCCGTGCTCTCACAGATGTAGAGCGATGCTATTCTCAGACTGAAATAGAGGCACCCGCCATAGGTTTTATGTGTTTTATGTGTTTCTCTATGGCAAAGACTTTGTTACGGTAACCGACCACAAGCCTTTAGAGACTATTTATTCTCCAAAATCCAAACCACCAGTGAGGATCGAGAGATGGGCACTGAGAATGCAGCCTTACAGATTCAAGGTTGTGTGCAAGCCTGGGCCTCAGAATGCAGTCTTACAGATTCAAGGTTGTATACAAGTCTGGGCCTCAGAATGCAGCCTTACAGATTCAAGGTTGTGTACAAGACTGGGCCTCAGAATACAGCCTTCCAGATTCAAGGTTGTATACAAGACTGGACCTCAGAATGCAGCCTTCCAGATTCAAGGTTGTATACAAGACTGGGCCTCAGAATACAGCCTTCCAGATTCAAGGTTGTATACAAGCCTGGGCCTCAGAATGCAGACTTACAGATTCAAGGTTGTGTACAAGCTGGGGCCTCAGAATGCAGACTTACAGATTCAAGGTTTGTACAAGCTGGGCCTGAGAATACAGCCTTCCAGATTCAAGGTTGTTGTACAAGCCTGGGCTCAGAATGCAGACTTACAGATTCAAGGTTGTGTACAAGCCTGGGCCTCAGAATGCAGTCTTACAGATTCAAGGTTGTGTACAAGCCTGGGCCTGAGAATACAGCCTTCCAGATTCAAGGTTGTGTACGGCCTGGGCTCGAATGCAGTCTTACAGATTCAAGGTTGTGTACAAGCCTGGGCCTCAGAATGCAGTCTTACAGATTCAAGGTTGTGTACAAGCCTGGGCCTCAGAATGCAGCCTACTCACTGTCACGGTTGACTCTGAGCCCTCCGGCGTCTTTACACTACGGGGACGACCACATTGACTACGTAGCCAAACACACATGTTTGTTCATGTGCATTCACCAGAGCTGGAAGAAATGTCAGCAAAGGACCAGTTCTAGCTACGTTATGGACAAGCATCAGACAGGGTGACTGGAGCACGTGAAGGGCATCGGGGGATAGTAAAAACATAACTGAGGCTGTGCACAAAAGTGTGGTGGCCAAACATTGATAAAGAGGTTGAACTGCTGGTGAAGTCCTGTCCAGCATGTCAAGTCAATGGCACACCGCCAAAGCAGGTCCACACAGTCATAACAGAGCTACCAGCTAAACCATGGCAGATCCTGGCTATTGACATGTGTGGGCCGTTTCCAACAGGAGAACACCTCTTCGTAACAACAGACTACTACTCCAGATGGGTTGATGTGAGGATCTTAAACCGCATCACTGCCGCCAATATATTCAAAAGGCGAAGGGATACGTTCGCATTCCATGGGTATCCTGAGTCTATTGTGACAGATAATGGTGCTCCTCTCACCCTTCGAGTGATTTCAGAGCATACGTGGAGGAAAACGGGATCCCACACCGCCGCATCACTCCATACTGGCCTCAGGCCAACGGCAAGGATGAAAGACAGAACAGGATGCTTGTCAAAGCAATTCGCGCCGCTCAATCAGAAGGATTGGCGCACAGCACTACAGTTTCTCATGGCCTACAGGAGTACGCCACACTCAGTCACAGGCCGCAGACCGCAAACTGTTGTTCAGCTGCCAAAATTAGAACCGAACTACCAGAGCTGTCAGCCGACATGCAGCCGGGAGCTGAACCACACGACAACACCGTTCGGCTTGCTGATGCTGAAAGGAAGGGGAAGAGCTGACAGAACGCAAACAGATCTAGGAGAGCAACTGAACACTTCAATTCAACAAGGTGACATGGTTCTGCTACAGCAGCACCAAAGCAGAACAAGTTGTCAACTACCTTCGAACCAGAACCATACACCGTCGTGGACAGGAAGGGGAACTCTGTTGTCCTGGAAAGGAATAGCAAGAGGGCCATGCGACATGTTTCTTTTGTGAAACTGTGGATACAACCACAGAGTCAGGACAATGGACTACAAATGACAGAGACACTGACCAGACAGAGCCTGACACACTGCCTAGACAAGTGCCTGCACCTGGCGAGGCCTTTCAACCACAGCCTCGACCTCGGGAGACTCAGACAACAAGTTGTGCATCTGAAGGACTATGTTAGATAGACATGTTGCCATAATGGATCAGAATAATCTCTGGCACAGTCTGAATGGCAGGGCAGTCTATCCCTAGCCATCACAGAAAAGTTCCAGCAATGTAACCAGTGTTATCAAATCAAATTTCATTGGTCACACACATGTATTTAGCGGATGCTATTGGGGGTGTAGCGAAATGCTTGTGTTCCTAGCTCCAACAGTGCAGTAGTATCTAACAATTCACAACAATACACACAAATATAATAGTAAAAGAATGGAATTAAGTAATATATAAATATTAGATTGAGCAGTGTCGGCGTGGCATTGACTAAAATACAGTAGAAGAGAATACAGTATATACATATGAGATGAGTAAAGCAGTATGTAAACATTATTAAAGTGACTAGTGTTCCATTATGTAACGCTCGTCGTTGGAATGAGAAGAGGATGACCAATGCGCAGCGTGGTAAGTGTCCATATTGATAATTTATTATCATGAACACAAAACAAAATAACGAGAACGAAACGAAACAGTCCTGAACGGTGAATACAAAAAAAACACTGAACAGAAAATAATCACCCACAAACCCACAAATGAAAAACAGGCTACCTTAATATGGCTCCCAATCAGAGACAACAACTGACTCCTGCCTCTGATTGAGAACCATACTAGGCCAAACACATAGAAACAGACAACCTAGACATACAACATAGAATGCCCACCCACATCATACCCTGACCAAACAAAACATAGAAACATACAAAGCAATCTATGGTCAGGGCGTGACACATTATTAAAGTGGCCAGTGATTCCAAGTCTATGTACAGTTGAAGTTTACACACACCTTAGCCAAATACATTTAAATTTAGTTTTTCACAATTCCTGACATTTAATCCGAGCAAAAATTCCCTGTCTTAGGTCAGTGAGGATCACCACTTTATTTTAAGAATGTGAAATGTCAGAATAATAGTAGAGAGAATGATTTATTTCAGCTTTTATTTATTTCATCACATTCCCAGTGGGTCAGAAGTTTACATACACTCAATTAGTATTTGGTAGCATTGCCTTTAAATTGTTTAACTTTGGTCAAACGTTTCAGGTAGCCTACCACAAGGACCGGGCTGTGTGGGTGTCAGACAGGGCTGTGTGGGAGTCAGACAGGGCTGTGTGGGTGTTGACAGGGCTGTGTTGGTGTTAGACAGGGCTGTGTGGGTGTTAGACAGGGCTGTGTTGGTGTTACTATCCTCCTTAGTCATACTACCACATAAAGTATCCACTACTCTGGGCATCCCAGCCCACAGAGGAGGAAATCAGGACTTCCTTATCCTTGGAAATGGGTTCTCCATCTCTCCCTGCTCCTCTCCACTCACAGTGCCAAGACAGTGACTGACATAGAACCTGTCACTTTAGAAATTCCATCCATCGTGAATTTAATCGGCCCATTTCAAGGCGTCTTTGTAAATGTACACCTTTGCTCTTTTTTATCTGTGAAATCTATGTTCAAATCATGTTGTATTGGATCGCATGCCCATATTTAGCGGATGTTATTGTGGGTGTAGCGAAATACTTGTGTCCCCTAGCTCCAACAGTGAAGTAGTATCTAACAATTCACAACAATACACACTCATCTAAAAGTAAAATAATGGAATTAAAAAATATATAAATATAAGGAGTCCGGAGTGTTAATATATACAGTATATACTGTTTATATATGTATGTGTATGTGTGTTATATATATATATATACAGTTGGAGCCGGAAGTTTACATACACTTAGGTTGGAGACATTAAAACTTGTTTTTCAACCGCTCCACAAATTTCTTGTTAACAAACTATAGTTTTGGTAAGTCAGTTAGGACATCTACTTTGTGCTGACAAGTAATCTTTCAACAATTGTTTACAGACAGATTATTTAACTCATAATTCACTGTATCCAAATTCCAGTGGGTCAGAAGTTTACATACACTAAGTTGACTGTGCCTTTAAACAGCTTGGAAAATTCCAGAAAATGATGTCATGGCTTTAGAAGCTTCTGATAGGCTAATTGACATCATTTGAGTAACTGGAGGTGTACTGTGGATGTATTTCAAGGCCTACCTTCAAACTCAGTACCTCTTTGCTTGACATCATGGGAAAATCAAAAGAAACCAGCCAAGACCTCAGAAAATAAATTGTAGACCTCCACAAGTCTGGCTCATCCTTGGGAGCAATTTCCAAACGCCTGAAGGTACCACGTTCATCTGTACAAACAATAGGACGCAAGTAATACACCATGAGACCACGCAGCCGTCATACCCTCAGGAAGGAGACGCGTTCTGTCTCCTAGAGATGAACTTACTTTGGTGCGAAAAGTGAAATCAATCCCAGAACAACAGCAAAGGACCTTGTGAAGATGCTGGAGGAAACAGGTACAAAAGTATCTATATCCACAGTAAAACGAGTCCTATATCGACATAACCTGAAAGGCCGCTCAGCAAGGAGAAGCGACTGCTTAAAAACCGCCATAAAAAAGCCAGACTACGGTTTGCAACTGCACATGGGCAAAGATTGTACTTTTTGGAGAAATGTCCTCTGGTCTGATGAAACAAAAATATAACTGTTTGGCCATAATGGCCATCGTCATGTTTGGAGGAAAAAGGGGGAGGCTTGCAAGCCGAAGAACACCATCCCAACCGTGAAGCACGGGGTGGCAGCATCATGTTGTGGGGTGTGCTTTGCTGCAAGAGGGACGGTGCACTTCACAAAAAGATGTCATCATGAGGATGGAAAATGATGTGCATATATTGAAGCAACATCTCAAGACATCAGTCAGGAAGTTAAAGCTTGGTCGCAAATGGGTCTTCCAAATGGACAATGACCCCAAGCATATTTCAAAGTTGTGGCAAAATGGCTTAAGGACAACAAGGTCAAGGTATTGGAGTGGTCATCACAAAGCCCTGACCTCAATCCTATAGAAAATGTGTAGGCAGAACTGAAAAAGTGTGTGCGAGCAAGGAGGCCTACAAACCTGACTCAGTTACACCAGCTCTGTCAGGAGGAATGGGCCAAAATTCACCCAACATATTGTGGGAAG
>NW_019943185.1:0-26367 GCF_002910315.2 Salvelinus sp. IW2-2015 | reverse complement strand
AATTAGACAGGGCGGTGTGGGATTCAGGGCTGTGTGTTAGACAGGGCTGTGTGGGATCAGACAGGGCTGTGTGGGAAGTCAGACAGGGCTGTGTGGGTGTAGACAGGGCTGTGGGGTGTAGACAGGGCTGTGTGGGTGTTAGACAGGGCCGTGTGGGTGTTAGACAGGGCTGTGTGGGTGTCAGACAGGGGCTGTGTGGGTGTCAGACAGGGCTGTGTGGGTGTTAGACAGGGCTGTGTGGGTGTTAGACAGGGCTGTGTGGGTGTCAGACAGGGCTGTGTGGGTGTCAGACAGGGCTGTGTGGAGTCAGACAGGGCTGTGTGGGTGTCAGACAGGGCTGTGTGGGTGTCAGACAGGGCTGTATGGGTGTTAGACAGGGCTGTGTGGGAGTCAGACAGGGCTGTGTGGGTGTTAGACAGGGCAGTGTGGGTGTTAGACAGGGCTGTGTGGGTGTCAGACAGGGCTGTGTGGGAGTCAGACAGGGCTGTGTGGGTGTCAGACAGGGCTGTGTGGGTGTCAGACAGGGCTGTGTGGGTGTCAGACAGGGCTGTGTGGGTGTTTCAGACAGGGTCTGTGTGGGTGTTAGACAGGGCTGTGTGGGAGTTAGACAGGGCTGTGTGGGTGTTAGACAGGGCTGTTTGGTGTTAGCAGGGCTGTGTGGGAGTTAGACAGGGCTGTGTGGGGTGTTAGACAGGGCTGTGTGGGTGTTAGACAGGGCTTGTTGGTGTTAGACAGGGCTGTGTTGGTGTTAGACAGGGCTGTGTGGGAGTCAGACAGGGCTGTGTGGGTGTTAGACAGGGCTGTGTGGGAGTTAGACAGGGCTGTGTGGGGAGTCAGACGGGCTGTGTGGGTGTCAGACAGGGTGGTGGGTGTTAGACAGGGCTGTGTGGGAGTTAGACAGGGCTGTTGTTGGTGTTAGAACAGGGCTGTGTGGGTGTTAGACAGGGCTGTGTTGGTGTTAGACAGGGCTGTGTGGGTGTCAGACAGGTGTGTGGGGTGTTAGACAGGGCTGTGTGGGAATTAGACAGGGCTGTGTTGGTGTTAGACAGGGCTGTGTGGGTGTTAGACAGGGCTGTGTTTGGTGTTAGACAGGGCTGTGGGAGTTAGACAGGGCTGTGGTGGGTGTTAGACAGGGCTGTGTTGGTGTTAGACAGGGCTGTGTGGGAGTCAACAGGGCTGTGTGGGTGTCAGACAGGGCTGTGTGGGAATTAGACAGGGCTGTGTTGGTGTTAGACAGGGCTGTGTTGGTGTTAGACAGGGCTGTGTTGGTGTTAGACAGGGCTGTGTGGGTGTTAGACAGGGCTTTTGTGGGTGTTAGACAGGGCTGTGTGGGTGTTAGACAGGGCTGTGTGGGTGTTAGACAGGGCTGTGTGGGTGTTAGACAGGGCTGTATGTGGGTGTTAGACAGGGCTGTGTGGGTGTTAGACGGGCTGTTGGGTGTTAGACAGGCCGTGTGGGTGTAAGGGTGTGATCAGACAGGGCTGTGTGGGGTGTTAGACAGGGCTGTGTGGGTGTCAGACAGGGCTGTGTGGGAGTCAGACAGGGCTGTGTGGTGTTAGACAGGGCTGTGTTGGTGTTAGACAGGGCTGTGTGGGTGTTAGACAGGGCTGTGTTGGTGTTACTATCCTCCTTAGTCATACTACCACATAGTATCCACTACTCTGGGACATCCCAGCCCACAGAGGAGGAAATCAGGACTTCCTTATCCTTGGAAATGGGTTCTCCATCTCTCCCTGCTCCTCTCCACTCACAGTGCCAAGACAGTGACTGACATAGAACCTGTCACTTTAGAAATTCCATCCATCGTGAATTTAATCGGCCCATTTCAAGGCGTCCTTGGTAAATGTACACCTTTGCTCTTTTTTATCTGTGAAATCTATGTTCAAATCATGTTGTATTGGATCGCATGCCCATATTTAGCGGATGTTATTGTGGTGTAGCGAAATACTTGTGTCCCCTAGCTCCAACAGTGAAGTAGTATCTAACAATTCACAACAATACACACTCATCTAAAAGTAAAATAATGGAATTAAAATATATAAATATAAGGAGTCCGGAGTGTTAATATATACAGTATATACTGTTTATATATGTATGTGTATGTGTGTATATATATATATATATACAGTTGGAGCCGGAAGTTTACATACACTTAGGTTGGAGACATTAAAACTTGTTTTTCAACCGCTCCACAAATTTCTTGTTAACAAACTATAGTTTTGGTAAGTCAGTTAGGACATCTACTTTGTGCATGACAAGTAATCTTTCCAACAATTGTTTACAGACAGATTATTTAACTCATAATTCACTGTATCCAAATTCAGTGGGTCAGAAGTTTACATACACTAAGTTGACTGTGCCTTTAAACAGCTTGGAAAATTCCAGAAAATGATGTCATGGCTTTAGAAGCTTCTGATAGGCTAATTGACTCATTTGAGTCAACTGGAGGGTGACCTGTGGA
This sequence comes from Salvelinus sp. IW2-2015, assembly GCF_002910315.2. NCBI lineage: Eukaryota > Metazoa > Chordata > Actinopteri > Salmoniformes > Salmonidae > Salvelinus > Salvelinus sp. IW2-2015. Next base: position 23,906 of record NW_019943185.1, on the reverse strand, counting down.
TGTATTTCAAGGCCTACCTTCAAACTCAGTACCTCTTTGCTTGACATCATGGGAAAATCAAAGAAACCAGCCAAGACCTCAGAAAATAAATTGTAGACCTCCACAAGTCTGGCTCATCCTTGGGAGCAATTTCCAAACGCCTGAAGGTACCACGTTCATCTGTTCAAAACAATAGGACGCAAGTATAAACACCATGAGACCACGCAGCCGTCATACCGCTCAGGAAGGAGACGCGTTCTGTCTCCTAGAGATGAACTTACTTTGGTGCGAAAAGTGCAAATCAATCCCAGAACAACAGCAAAGGACCTTGTGAAGATGCTGGAGGAAACAGGTACAAAAGTATCTATATCCACAGTAAAACGAGTCCTATATCGACATAACCTGAAAGGCCGCTCAGCAAGGAAGAAGCGACTGCTTAAAAACCGCCATAAAAAAGCCAGACTACGGTTTGCAACTGCACATGGGACAAAGATTGTACTTTTTGGAGAAATGTCCTCTGGTCTGATGAAACAAAAATATAACTGTTTGGCCATAATGGCCATCGTCATGTTTGGAGGAAAAAGGGGGAGGGCTTGCAAGCCGAAGAACCACATCCCAACCGTGAAGCACGGGGGGTGGCAGCATCATGTTGTGGGGGTGCTTTGCTGCAAGAGGACGGATGCACTTCACAAAATAGATGTCATCATGAGGATGGAAAATGATGTGCATATATTGAAGCAACATCTCAAGACCACCCACACAGCCCTGTCTAACACCCACACAGCCCTGTCTAACACCCACACAGCCCTGTCTGACTCCCACACAGCCCTGTCTAACACCAACACAGCCCTGTCTAACACCCACACAGCCCTGTCTGACTCCCACACAGCCCTGTCTGGAGACATAGGGTAGAATTCCGACCAGCGCTAAGGGTGTGTAAATGTAACGTAATACCACTTTTATGCACTTTTCTCTCTGACCTTGAACTTAAGCATGAGTTCAGTATGTTATTCACCCGCTATTCGTTTGGGGTGGAGATCAAAGTAATGAAGGTGTGGCGGAGAGCGTGTTTACAGATACGACGTGTTCTGACCTTGACTTACTTCCCCTCTTAATTCCACTAACTTTACGTGCGGTGAAATGATGCTGAAGGTTGCGCAACCTGTCGGTTCCAAGTGGAAGATCTACTTGTCTATTTTTTCTCAATAGAACACCATTCTCCATGCACTGTGATTTACAAATTGAGAAGAGCTATTGATAACAGCCAGCATCATACCACCCTGCATCTCACTGCTGGAGGCTTGCCTCTGAAGCTAAGCAGGGTGTCTGGATGGGAGACCAGATGCTGTTGAAAGTGGTGTGGGATGGCCAGTACGAGGGACTTTTTTCTCTGTTTTCTCTCCCTCCCCTAACCCGGACAACGCTGGGGAAATTATGTGCTGCCCTATGGGACTCCTGGTCACGGCCGGGTGTGACACAGCCTGCGATTGAACCCGGGTCTGTAGTGACATCTCAAGCGCTGCACTGCTGTGTCTTAGACCCCCGCGCCACTCGGGAGGCTAGAATGTTTTAATTATACAGACTTTCACTGCATTTTTTAAAACAATTTGTATAAAATATTAGCCACTATCGGATGCCACCGTCACTTATACCCACATAAATTTATTAATCTTCTTAGGGCTAGGCGTCCCGCTAGCGAGACAACTTCCGGTGAAACTGGAGGGCGCGCAATTCAAATAAATAATCATACAACTTATGGATATTAAACATTTAGGTATCGGTTGAAAGTTTAAATTCTTGTTGATTTAACTGCACTGTCCGATTTACAGTAGCCATTACAGCAAAAGCATGCCATGCGATTGTTTGAGGATGGCGCCCCACAACAAAATATTTTTCCACCGGCACAGGTTTCATAAATTCACAAGTAGCGATTAAATATTCACTTAATTTTAGAAAATTTTCCTCTGATTTGTCATCCAAAGGGTCCCAGCTATAACATGTAGTGTCGTTTTGTTAGATAAAATCCTTCTTTATATTCCAAAAAGTCTGTTTAGTTGGCGCAATCGATTTGAGTAATCCACTCGTTCAACATGCAGAGAAAGGAATCCGAAAAACCTACCCCTAGCCTTTGTTTCAACAAGTCAAAATACATTTCTATTTACTCCTCAGATACCCTAAAATGCAATCAAACTATAACTATAAAGAAGTATGTTCAATAGGAAACCGATTTTAGTCGGTGCGTTCTATCTTCATCGCGTGCACATACACACATTTCCAAGACTGTGTCCCTGTACTAAAACTGATACTTCTTATTCGTTTTGGAAGTTACAAGCCTGAAACCTTTAACATAGACTGCTGACACCCTGTGGAAGCCATAGGAATTGCATTATGGGAGCTAGAATTCAGTATGCCCCTATACTTTCCATTGTAAGAGCATGGGCTCTCAACAACAAAAAAATCCAGTTGGTTTTTCTTTGGATTTTCTCCTACCATATCTATTGTGTTATATTCTCCTACATTATTTTACAATTTCTACAAACTTCGAAGTGTTTTCTTTCCAATGGTACCAATTATATGCATATCCTGGCTTCAGGGCCTGAGCAACAGGCAGATTACTTTGGGCACGTCATTCAGACGGAAAATGAGAAAAAAGGGGCCTAGCCCTAAGAATAACTGTCACTGACTTCAGTGTTAGTTTCCTTACATTTTGCATCATTCTATTACATCGTTAGTTTGCCTTTCTGTCATCTGTCATGTTAGTTGTGGTTGTTCCTGAGAATTGCTAGCAATCGTGGATCATATCAGGCTAACGTATTACTAGTTGTGAAATAATTTAGGACATGTAGCCTATTGGAATCCTTATGGAACACAGAGCATGTAGGACATGTAGCCTATTGGAACACAGGACATGTAGCCTATTGGAATCCTTATGGAACACAGAGCATGTAGGACATGTAGCCTATTGGAATCCTTATGGAACACAGGACATGTAGCCTATTGGAACACAGGACATGTAGCCTATTGGAACACAGGACATGTAGCCTATTGGAATCTTTATGGAACACAGAGCATACTTAGCAGTTTAAACCTGGAGTCTGGCACACGGTTTCACTACGACTGGACCGCTGTCATCACAGTTCTATGATTAGTGAAGATTATCAGGGTAGATTAATAGGACTACTGTTCAACACCTATTGTACACTTTTCTTACCTTCTAATATTTCATGGATTGAACAATTGAATATGGCAACTTTCAGGATGAATCAAACCACTGTATTTTAGATTCACCGATATATTTTGTGCGTAAAAGCTCTCCAAATCTGTTTAAATAATATACAAGATCCGAGTATTTTTTAAATCTACCAATTGGTGCTGAAAAGAAGATGAATATGCAAGTATTTACAAATTAAAGGTACACCAAATTTAAAGGGATGGCTTTAGATAAATGTACTGATAAGCCTACTGAATGAATACTCCACGAGTAAATGTGATAGGCCAGCAAGTGGGATGGTTTTCAGCGGTTGAATTCATGTATTCAGCGCGCTCAAGGGAACCATGCCTGCAAAGCTTGTTACGCACCTTCATAAGAGAAGTCTGAGAAGTGCGTAGGAAAGGCGTACATTTTCCTAAGTCTGAATCGGGCCCATAATGAATACATTGCCATTTCTTAATACATTTAGCAGACGCTCTTATCCAGAGCGACTTACAGGAGCAATTAGGGTTAAGTGCCTTGCTCAAGAGCACATTGGCAGATTTTCACCCTAGTCAGCCCGGGAATTTGAACCAGTGACCTTTCGGTTACTGGCCCAACGCTCTTAACTGCTATGCTTCCTGCTTCCCTAAAGTAGCACCACCACAACCTACAATGAGTATACCAAACATTAGGAACACCTGCCTAATATGGAGTTTTACCCCACCCCCTCCCTTTAGCCCTCAGAACAACCTCAATTCGTCAGGGCATGGACACTAGAAGGTGTCAAAAGCGTTCCACAGGGATGCTGGCCCATGTTGACTTCAATGCTACCAATAGTTGTATCAAGTTGGCTGGATGTTCTTTGGGTGATGGACCATTCTTAATACACACAGGAAACTGTTGAGCGTGAAAAACCCAGCAGCATTGCCGTTCTTGACACAAACCGGTGCACCTGGCACCTACTACCATACCCCATTCAAAAGGCACTTAAATCTTTTGTCTTGCCCATTCACCCCCAATGGCACGCATACACAATCCATGTCTCAAGGCTTAAAATTCCTTCTTTAACCTGTCTCCTCCCCTTCATCTACACTGATTGAAGTAGATTTAACAAGTGCCTTTAATGAGGGATCATAGCTTTCACCTGGAATCACCTGGTCAGTCTACTGTATATCATGGAAAGAGCAGGTGTTCTTAAAGATTTGTAAACTCAGTGTATAGCAGACAAAATGAATGGTAGAACCAGCAACACACCATAATGAAAGACCCATTGCAGCAGTCCTGATTTTGAGTTAATAATGGTGACGGATTGTAATAGAGTGGTTAGTGTTTAAACTCCCTCATCAATCACTTTTTTTTTTATAGAGGAATATAACTTTGGAAAAGGATATTATATAGGACTTCTCTTAGTTCTACATGGGGAGGGGTAACTCACCCACACACCAGGGAGATGCTGCAGCAGCCAATTTGCTCCGGGAAGCCATCTTGTTAACACAGGCAGCCCAATTCTGATGCATTTTCCACTAATTGGTATTTTGACCAATCACATCAGATCTTTTCACATCAGATAAAAAAATATATCAGAATTGGGCTGTCTGTGTAAACGCAGCCATAGAGGAGAGGTGAAGGAGGGGAAAATGCCAATTAGGATAATGCCAATTATTGGCAAAAGATCTGATCTGATTGGTCAAAAGACCAATTAGTGTCAAAAGATCAGAATTGGGCTGCCTGTCTAAATGCAGTCCAAGGCTTTCTCTATCCTCTCCAGAGATGTCTCAGTCAGAGATAAAGAGACAGACAGGCAGCTCTTAGTTCTTTTTTTGTGAAGATAGTATTGATCTCTGCTTCTGTCCCTCCTGGTGGTTGAAAGCAAAGACGTGTAGCTACCATGTGGTGCCATCGTCTGTAATCAGAAGTAACGTCTCCTGTTACCCTGATATCTCCAGATAACCAGGGTGAGGTCAGATTTCCGGATGGACGCACAGCATGGAGATCAATGGAATATAAAGATCGTTCAAGTTTTCTTCTTTTGTTTTTCTTTTTTTTCTAGCGACTCTTTCCAAATCATTTTCTATCCATTTTTATTCAGTTTATAGGCCGGTCTCATTTCATGCAAATGATGTCCAAGATATTTCCAGGACCTGAGTTGGAGATTCCTGAGCTAGATTATGACAAGAAAGGAATCAAATTATGTACAGATGTAGGATCATAATGTGAGCTACAGTTTGCTACAGCAGGAAAATAATCCTGCAGCAATAGGAAATGTGAATTATTGTGTGGATTATAATTAATGGACATTTATGTAGAGTTTGATACATTTTTCGTCAGAAAGTCAGAAATTTCAAAGAGGAAATTACAAACTTCAGAAGCCTTTTTAAACCTCGAATACACTACAGGCTTTACATTTCTTTCATTTCCTGCACTGGTCAAATTAAGGTCCTACATCTGTAAGGGGATTTATGAAAAAACATTCCTGCTTTGATCAGCAAAATGTAATTCCATGGCAATTTCCTAACGTCCACTAGGAGCAACTTGAGATCCTGCTACCATCTGGTAGGCTCGCGGCTCGCTAGGGTGCTGTGGATGGGCGTCAACCGGGAGCTGTGGCTCAGAGGATAACGGGTTCAATCCCAATGCTAGGTGCTGGCTTTTATTTATTTTTGTTTTAACCATATCCCTAACTTTAAACCTTACCTAAACCACTCGGAATTTGATGCCTGAACTTATGTTTTGGTTTCACTTTTGCAGCAGTTTGACCTAGAGCTAAGGTACAACAAAATGGGCCTTAAACTTCTTATGGCTGAGATCCCGTTAACGGGATCGACTTGACAGCAGCCAGTGAAAGTGCAGGGGGCCAAATTCAAACAATAGAAATCTCATAATAAAATATTCCTCAAACATATTATTTTACACCATTTTAAAGATAAACTTGTTGTAAATCCAGCCACAGTGTCTGATTTCAAAGGCTTTACAACGAAAGCACACCAAACGATTATGTTAGGTCAGTACCTATTCACAGAAAAACACAGCCATTTTTCCAGCCAAAGAGAGGAGTCACAAAAGCAGAAATAGAGATAAAATGAATCACTAACTTTTGATGATCTTCAACAGATGACACTCATAGGACTTCTTGCTACACAATACATGTATGTTTTGTTCGATAAAGTTCATATTTATATCCCAAAATCTTAGTTTACATTGGCGCGTTATGTTCAGTAATGTTTTGCCTCCAAAATATCCAGTGATTTTGCAGAGAGCCACATCAATTTACAGAAATACTCATAATAAACATTGATAAAAGATACAAGTATTATGAATGGAACTTTAGATAAACTTCTCCTTAATGCAACCGCTGTGTCAGATTTCAAAAAAACTTTACGGAAAAAGCACACCATGTTATAATCTGAGTACAGCGCTCAGAGCCCAAACAAGCCATACAGATATCCGCCATGTTGTGGAGTCAACAGAAGCCAGAAATAGTATTATAAATATTCACTTACCTTTGATGATCTTCATCAGAATGCACTCCCAGAAATCCCAGTTCCACAATAAATGTTTGTTTTGTTCGATAACATCCATAATTTCTGTCCAAATACCTCCTTTTTGTTTGTGTGTTTAGTACAGTAATCCAAATGCGCAGGCACTAGGTCCAGACAAAGTTTAAAAAATCCATTACAGTTCGTAGGAACATGTCAAACGATGTATAGAATCAATCTTTAGGATGTTTTAAACATAAATCTTCAATAATGTTTCAACCGGAGAATTCCTTTGTCTTCAGACATGCGATGGAACGCAGGTCGCTCTCACGGGAGCGCGCGTGGTCAGCTCATGCCAGACACCTGACTCAAAGAGCTCTCCTTCCCTCATTCTTCACAGTAGAAGCATCAAACAAGGTTCTAAAGACTGTTGACATCTAGTGGAAGCCTTAGGAAGTGCAATATGACTCAAAAGACACTGTATATTCGATAGGCAAACCTACAAACCTCAGATTTCCCACTTCCTGGTTTGATTTTTTTCTCCGTTTTTTGCCTGCCATATGAGTTCTGTTATACTCACAGACATCATTCAAACAGTTTTAGAAACTTCAGAGTGTTTTCTATCCAAATCTACTAATATGCTAATAATCTACTAATATAATATGCATATCTTAGCTTCTGGGACTGAGTAGCAGGCAGTTTACTCTGGGCACCTTATTCATCCAAGCTACTCAATACTGCCCCCAGCCATAAGAAGTTAATTAAAATGGCCTCACAGACGGCTTCACACACCATAATTAAAACGGAAAGCAATGTTGTTATTCTGTTGCTTCAGTTACGATGAGGGGTGACGTTTTTTTGGAGATTGAATTGTATATTAAATTAAGTTCCCTTTACTATAGACCACATGGAAAATAAAGCATTTTTGACATGTCCCTCTGTGCATCCTCTGTGACTTCTAGGAAGATTTTAACCCACTTAACCGCCACGTTTCTCCAAGTTTTCACCATCATCGTAAATCCCTAGTTATTCTGTTGCTTTGACAACGTCATTTCTGAACATGATTATTTATTTCATGTGATTAGTGATTCATCTAATCACATGAAATCGTCTTTCCCTGATTTTCAGGTCAACACTGTTACGTGAACCGAACTCTCGGTTTTAATATGGTGAATCTATTCCTTAAAAAAAGTAAAAAAATAAACATTCAACATCTCATAGTCAAATCATATTGTTAAGCAGGTGAGCTGGTTCTAATCTTGTTGGCCATTTTCTGGTGTTCTGTGGTTGACAACTGAGTTGGTGAGCATATCACGTCAACCATGTTACCCATAGATAGACAGGCTAGAAATGTTTTACCAAATTCTCTTTTTTGTGAAGCTTGCATTCCATTCCCCCCTCCCTGTTGCACATGACAAGCTTCTGTTCCCCCTGTCACAAGGGGATTTATGGCTGATTTAAAATGCAATCGTCAACCCTGATATGGTCAACCCTGTTACGGTCAGCCCTGTTACTTACTATAATTTGGCACTTAGTAACAGGAACTTACTATATTCATTTTTTTATTTAACCTCTTTGAGATGGAAAAAACAAGTTATTACTTCTTTTTTTTTAATATTTTTTTTTTTACAATACACAAAATATATTAATTTGGTGGAACGGCCCAAGTTTTAGTTTAAGAAAGCTTGTAATGAAACTAGTTTTCATCCGAACACACTGAATACGGTGTGTTGCTACTCATTTCCTAGAATCATTCCTCTCTAATCATTTGTAATGATCCATTTTTATTTATTTATTTATTTTATTTGTTTTGCAGAGTTTGCAGCTCTGGAAGTGTTGAAATTGTCATTTTGAGATTTGTTGAAACTATTGACGGCTGAACTTTGCAAAGAACAAAATACTGACCCTTCAACCCAAAAAGGCCTGTGGTCTGATGGTCTCCTAAATGAAATGATCATGTATGTATATGCATGCAGCTTCCTCTGTCTTACAGAGACTGGACTCTGTTTATCATGCAGCCTCCTCTGTCTTACAGAGACTGGACTCTGTTTATCATGCAGCTTCCTCTTCTTACAGAGACTTGGACTTCTGTTTATCATTGCAGCCTCCTCTGTCTTACAGAGATGGACGGTCTGTTTATCATGCAGCCTCCTCTGTCTTACAGAGACTGGACTCTGTTTATCATGGCAGCCTCCTCCGTCTTACAGAGACTGGACTCTGTTTATCATGGCAGCCTCCTCTGTCTTACAGAGACTGGACTCTTTATCATGCAGCCTCCTCTGTCTTTACAGAAGACTGGGACTCTGTTTATCATGCAGCCTCCTCCGTCTTTACAGAGACTGAACGTCTGTTTATCATGCATCTTGCGCTTTATTACAAAGTGCCGAAGTTCCATCACCCACTATTGCAACCTTGTACACATGGTAGGTTTGGACGTCACTTTATATGAGCAAGAAAGATACATCTGTATTGTGTTCATCTACAAAACCCTTTTTGAGTTTTAAACTCCCTCTTTACTCTGTAGTCCTGGTCTCCTCACCACCAGCAGTAAACTCCCTCTTTACCTCTGTAGTCTGGTCTCCCTTCACCACCAAGCAGGTAACTCCCTCTACCTCTGTAGCTCTGGTCTCCTTCACCACCAAAGCAGGTAAACTTCCCCTCTTTACCCTCTGTAGTCTGGTCTCCTTCACCACCAGCAGGTAAACTCCCTTCTTTACCTCTGTAGTCTGGTCCTCCTTCAACCACCAGCGCAGGTTAAACTCCCTCTCTTACCTCTTCTTAGTCTGGTCTCCTTCACCACCAGCAGGTAAACTCCCTCTTTACCTCTGTAGTCTGGTCTCCTTCACCACCAGCAGGTAAACTCCCTCTTTACCTCTGTAGTCCTGGTCTCCTTCACCACCAGCAGGTAAACTCCCTCTTTACCTCTGTAGTCTGGTGCGTCCTTCACCACCAGCAGGTAAACTCCCTCTTTACCTCTGTAGTCTGGTCTCCTTCACCACCAGCAGGTAAACTCCCTCTTTACCTCTGTAGTCTGGTCTCCTTCACCACCAGCAGTTACCATACCCGGTCTGCTAGGTGGTTGCTACTTAAAGTCCCCAGGACATTCACAGTATTAGGCAAGACTGCCTTCTCTTCTTGTGGACCAGACACATGGTATAATCTGCAATCCATGCTTCATCTAGATATGTTAGTGCCTCTGAAATAATTTTAAATATTGATGGGAGACTCTGTTACAGAGGAGTGTAAATGCTTTTTTTAGGCTGGATCATGTTGTTGTATTGTATTGTTGTATGTTTTAATTATGTAATATATTGATTGTTGCTGCCTTCTTGGCCAGGTCTCCCTTGAAAAAGATTCTCTGGGTCTCAATGGGCTTTTCCTGGTTAAATAAAGGTGAAATAAAATAAAATAAAAATACGGACCACAAATTCCAATTGGCTAAACTTAAACTCTTTAACATCATCCTCAGCTCTGGCATCTTCCCCAATATTTGGAACCAAGGACTGATACACAAAGTAGAGACAATCTGGCTCTCAAGAGAAGACAGGCTATGTGCACACTGCCCACAAAATGAGGTGCAAACTGAGCTGCACTTCCTAACCTCCTGCCAAATGTATGACCATATTAGAGACACATATTTCCCTCAGATTTCACAGAGCCACAAATAATTTGAAAACAAATTAAAATGTGATAAACTCCCATATCTTTTGGGTGAAATAACACAGTGTGCCATCACAGCAGCAAGATGTGTGACCTCAAGAGAAGGTCAACCAGTGAAGAACAAACACCTTGTAAATACAACCCATATTTATGTTTCTTCATTTTTATTTTGTACCTTAACTATTTTCACATCGTTACAACACTGTATATATCCATACTATGACATTTCAAATGTCTCTATTCCTTTGGAACTTTTGTGTAATGTTTACTGTACATTTTTTATTGTTTATTTCACTTTTGTTTATTATCTATTTCACTTGCTTTGGCAATGTTAACATATGTTTCCCATACCAATAAAGCCCTTTGAATTGAATTGAATTGAGAGAGAGAGAGAACGAGAGAGGAAAACAGCACTGCTGTGATTTGCAGTTCAAACTGATTTACTGTCAGAAGTCACACTGTTCTCCACTCAGAAAAGATCAGTCGTCACAGCAGCTGCTGTGTATCTCACAGAACTGAAATCTAGAACTGACAGGTCAGCTAGTGGTGACAATCACATGACAACTCTGTTACCATGGGAACCCCCCCCCCCCCTGGAATAGTGTTTCGACAACGGAATGGCAACCATAGAACTAGAACTCAATTCAAATAGGAATTCAAAATGACCAACAACTGATGGAGGCTTACCCCAGAGAGATCCTACTGCAGTGTATCTAATTCTATTGAATCGCTAATAAGAGTTGGCGAAGAAGAAAAGGGATCCATTAATGTTATACGGTTTGAATCTATACGCAGAACAGTCCCAGTATGCTTGTTTCTTCAACTGAGGGTTTTAGACAACCCCATTGCCTGGAAACAGAAGTTTGGCAGTTGACGTTTTTCAGTTGAAGTTTGGCAGTTGAAGTTAGTTCTTTGGAAGACTTTTCTTAAACAGTTTGCTTACAGGACTATTCCAGGATGTGGTGTTGGAAGGTGGGACGAGTTGGAAGGAGAAAAAGAGAGACGGAGAGACGGCTGGAATCAGGAATAACGATGAGAGATGTGAAGACATCAAAACTATGTCCATGTTGCATCCCAGATGGTACACTATGCCCTATATAGTGCACTACTTTGGCCAGGACCTGGGAATAGGGTGCCATTTCCGACATAGGTCTTTCCAGAATCCAGGGGTTAGATCAAATCAAATCAAAATCCACTCAAAGCAATCCGCTATGAAAATCATACCCTGATTGTCCTGTATCTTAACAGTACCACCTGAATAATACTTCCCTGTGTTATTAAGAAAGCCTGTAATATATAGTCATGTCTTAAGTGTAAAACTAATAATGAGTCAATAATCAATGCTTTCTGGGAATGCTATGAAGTCCAGAAGTTGTGGGCGGAGCTAGAAAGTTGGCCGTCAGAAGTATTTCAATGTAAACTTACTTTTAATCCGTCTGTCTGCATATTTCAAGACATGGCATATGGGGGTGTAGTGAGATACCCGGTGGGTTGGATGATTCTCTTTTCATCACTCATCTTGAAAAAACAAACTTGGAAATCAATCAATCCGCCATCATTAACACAATGAAACATTTAATTATTTATTATCTAAATGTTGAAAGTGCGTGGGCGATGGAGAGAAACAAAATGGTGCAGTTTCAAGTCATGTGGCAGAAGTGATTCGGGCTCTGGAGATGGGGGGGTGTGGACTGGTGGGTTTGGGTATGTATGATGTCGTTGATGTTTGTATGATGTCATCGTTTGTATGATGTCGTTGATGTTTGTATGATGTCATTGATGTTTGTATGATGTCGTTGATGTTTGCTATGATGTCTTATTGTTTGTATGATGTGTATTGATGATCGTTTGTACTGATGTCATGCATGTTTGTATGAGTCGTGTTTGTATGTGTGCACTGCTTTGGTATGATGTCTCGTTTGTATGATGTCATGTTTATGTTTGTATGATGTCTCGCTTGTATGCATTGCCTCGCTTGATGTTGTATGAGTCGTCAGTTTGTATGAATGTGTTATGTCTGTATGATGTAGTCGTTGTCCATGATGTGTTCATCGTTGTATGATGTCATTTGGTCTACTGCCTATTGATTGGTCGTCTTGTATCTGGTGATGTGTGATCGTGCCGTGATCGCTCGTCGTAGGATGATCCGTCGTTGATGTTTGCTATTGAATGTCATCATCTGTATGATCTGTCGTTATGTTCTGCGTATGCATTCTCTTTTGTATGATCGTCGTTGATGTTTGTATGATGTCGTTTGATGTTTGTATGATGTCATCATTTGTATGTGTCGTTGCTGTTTGTATGATGTCGTCGTTTGTAGATGTTTTGTATGATGTCGTCGTTTGTGATGATTTTGTATGATGTCTGTGTTTGTATGATGTCCATTGATGTTTTGTATGATGTGTCGTTTGGTCATGATGTTCGTTGATGTTTGTATGATGTCGTTGGTTTGTATGATGTTTGTATGATGTCGTCGTTTGTATGATATCATGATGTTTTGTATTGATGTCGTTGATGTTTTGTATGCATGTCGTTGATGTTGTATGATGTCGTTGAATGTTTGTATGATGTTCGTCGTTTGTATGATGTCGTTGATTGTTTGTATGATGTCATCGCTTGTATGAATGTCATTGATGTTTGTATGTGTCGTCCGTTGTGTATGATGTCATTGATGTTTGTATGATGTCGTCGTTTGTATGATGTTGTTGATGTTTGTTATGATGTCGTCGTATGTATGATGTCGTTGATGTTTTGTATGATGTCGTCGTTTGTATGATGTTGTTGATGTTTGTATGATGTCATCGTTTGCTTGATGTCGTTGATGTTTGTATGATGTCTTGATGTTATGTATGATGTCATCATTTGTATGATGTCATATTTGTATGGTGGTCGTTGATGTTTGTATGATGTTGTCGTTTGTAGGATGTTTGTATGATGTCGTCGTTTGTCTGTGCATTGATGTTTGTATGTATGTCGTCGTTTGCTATGATGTCGATGATGTCTGTATATGTCATCGATTGCATGTGCATGTTTTGTACTGTTTATAAATGATCAAATAGAATCGTACAAATTAAAGACTATATATCATAATGTGGTAATAGCTGTAACCTGATTTGCTATACGGAGAGGCATCTTCATTCCTTCTGTATGCAGGCTGTAAATCCCATTGATTATCATCACGTTCAATGCATTGGGCATTACAAGATAGATGATTACATTAAATAGATGATCGTGAAAGCAATATTATTTATTTAGATTAGTGTCTATTGTTGTGAATTGTTAGATACTAATACACTGCTGGAGCTAGGGGACACAAGCATTTCGCTACACACCGAATAACACTGCTCAATGTTTTTGTCTGTGAAATTTGATTTGATTTGATTGAATACAAACTTGAGATATTTTTACTCCGTAGCTCTGTGGTGTTGTTAGTCTAATGAACGAGGGCCTGTAAGTGAGTTAAAGATGTTTGACTTGGGGCTTTAGTTTTTTTTTTTAAAGTAAGGACTGACTCATCATACTTACAGCCAGTAGTTTTCCTGACATTTGAACCTGACAGGGAACCTCCAGGCTGCCGTATGATCCTACCACAGGACTTATTGGGATCCCAGAGCTTGTGTTCTGGCCTCTGTTGGGGTTAGCTGGTTGGGCTGTGTGTGTGTGTGTGTGCGTGCTGCGTGTGTGTGTGCGTGTGTGGTCTGTGTGTGTGTGTGTGTGTGTGTTGTGTGTTGTGTGTGTGTGGTGTGTGTGTGTGTGTGTGTGTGTGTGTGTGTGGTGTGTGTGCGTGTTGGCGCGTGCGTGCGTGCATGTGGCTGGTTGAATGGTGGTTGGCGGAGCATTTCAGTCTGTGGGTGGTGTTGAATGGTGTTCCAAAAGAGTGTTTCTAGTCGGATTCCTTCTCTTCTTCTCCTCCTTCTCCTTCTCTTCCTCATCCTCCTTCTTCCTCTCTCTTTTTCTATTTCTTCCCAGGCCTCTTCCCAGAAGGCAGTTTCTTTCATGCACAGCCGTGCCTCTCAGCTCCTCTGTGGCGAGCCGGGCTGCGCGCGAGCGAGCGCCCAAGTCGGTTGGAACCGCATGGAGAGGTGGTGCGTGGCTGATGTCCAATCAACAGTCTGTGCCAGGCCTCCTGCCGCAAGTCTTTCAAGTAAATCATGGTGATGCCCAGGATGAAAGGAGAGGGGGAGGTAGAAGGAAAGAGGGAGAGGAGGAAGAGAGGAGGAAGACGAGGGAGAGGAGGCGGATAGAAGGAAGAGAGGAGGGAATGAGAGGAGTAGAGGAGGGAAGGAGGAAGAGGAGAGCAAGATCAGGGAGAGAAGGAGGATAAGACGGAGAGAGGAGGAAGGGGAGATGAGGGAGAGGAGGAGAATGAGGAGGAATAGAGGAGGAAGAGGAGGAGGAGGAAGAGGAGGAATGGAGTCGGAGGGGAGGAGGAACATGCATGCTCTACTGGCTTAGTGTGACCCACATCCCTCCACTCCTTCCTCTCTCCTCCTTCCTCCCTCCGTTCCGCTCCTGAATGTCTCAATATGAAAACAACCCAATTATGTTGACCTCCTGCTCCCGTTCCAAATACACACGCGCAGACACACCAACACACACACCACAACACACAACACAACACACACACACACACACACACACACACACACACACACACACAACACACACACAACACACACACCACACACCACACACCACACAACACACACACCAACACACACACCACACACACACACACAACACACTCTCGTTCCAAGCACCAGCAGTAGTGACTAATTAACATTGAAAGCGTTCCTGTCTTGGTCTTGGGCTAAATGTAAGAGTGCATGTGTGTGTGTGTGTGTGGTGTGTGTGTGTGTGGTGTGTGTGTGTGTGTGTGTGTGTGTGTGTGTGTGTGTGTGTGTGTGTGTGTGTGTGTGTGTGTGGTGGTGTGTGTGCGTGCGTGCGTGCGTGCGTGCGTGCGTGCGTGCGTGCGTGGTGTGTGTGTGGTGTGTTCGCGTGTGTGGTGTGTGTGTGTGTAGTACAACTAATTTTCCTTTGAAGCATGGTGTGGTGAAGACGAATGGGCTGTGTCGTCCCCCCAATTCGGTGACCCTGGGGACGTACCCCAGCCATCTGTGTTCTGACATTGACAGCAGCATTTAATTCAGTCTCTATTTCACTCAATTTCATCTCCTGGATCAGCAGGAATCTGTTTGTTGAAGGGGCAGTAGAAGCAGCGATGCATTTATTCAGGGGCTAATCTCTGGATGGGGGCTCTCACACGTACAGGACCATAATTATTGACACCCTTGATAAACGATTGAGCAGAAAATACTGTATAAAATATACAATACAAATACTGAGCTATATTGTATGCTCCAGAAATTGGGAATTATAATTATTATACTAATCAATAGTTTCAGAGAAGAGATTTTGTTTTAACAGTAATACAAAATCTCAAAGATAGGAGTCAAAATGTATTGGCACCACTGTTTTCAATACTCCAGCACCCTCCCCTGTTGTATCTCTAATGCACCTGACATAGCCACGCAGCCTCCCACCCCTCCGCTCGTTGTTGTCAATACTCAGCACCCTTTCCTGTTGTCATACTCCGCACTCCCATGTTGTCAATAATCCAGCACCCTCCCTGTTGTCATACTGCAGCCCGCTCCCCTGTTGTCAATACTCCAGCACCTCCCCTGTTGTTCAATACTCCAGCACCCTCCCCTGTTTGTCAATAGTCCAGCATCCTTCTGTTGTCAATAGTCCAGCACCCTTCCCTGTTCGCTCAATACTGCAGCACCTCTCCCTGTTTGTCAATACTCCAGCACCTCCTGTGTCAATACTCCACCTCCCTGTTGTCAATTACTTATTCTCCAGCACCCTCCCCTGTTGTCAATACTCCAGCACCTCCCCTGTTGTCAATCTCCAGCACCCTCCCCTGTTGTCAATATCCAGCACCTCCCCTGTTGTCAATATTCAGCACCCTCCCCTGTTTGTCAATACTCCAGCACCCTCCCCTGTTGTCAATACTCAGCACCCTCCTGTTGGTCAATACTCCAGCACTCCTGTTGTAATAGTCCAGTACCCTCCCCTGTTGTCAATACTCCAGCACCCTCCCGTTTCAATACTGCACACCTCCCCTGTTGCAATACTCCAGCACCCTCCCCTGTTGTCAATACTCCAGCACCCTCCTGTTGTCAATACTCAGCACCCTCCCCTGTTGTCAATTACTCCAGCACCCTCCCTGTTGTCAATAGTCCAGCACCCTCCCCTGTTGTCAGGACCACCCCTCCCTGTTGTCCACACCTCCCCTGTTGTCTCCTGTTTGTCAGTACCCTCCCCTGTTGTCAATACTCCAGCACCCTCCCCTTCGAGGATATAACAACACTGAGCCTTTGTTCTATGAGTTTGGAGAGCACACTGGAGGGATCTTAGACCTACGGACTGCTCAATTCAATTCAAACCACAGGTTTTCAACGGGGTACTTTTATTAGATTTTTTTCGCCGTATTTTACAGTAGGTATGAGGTATTTTCTGCTATGCTTCTGTTTTTCAATGCCAAACCCACCGCTGGGTGTGTGTTGGCGAAGGATCTGTCATCCACTTGGACTGGAAACCGGTACTATGGTGCTGTTTTAAAAACAGAAGCATATGCAGAAAGGTACCTCATACCTACGGTAAAATATCGTGTGGATCTTTGATGTTATCGAGCCTATTTTGCTTCCACTGGTCTTGGGGCCTTGTTTAATAATAAGGTCAGTGGCATCATTAACTTTATCCAGTACCAGGACATTTTTTTGCCAAAAATCTGGTTGCCTCTGCCAGGAGTCTGACTACTTGGCCGCAAGTGGATCTTCCGCAGAGCAATAACCCCAAGCACACCGTCAAAACCGCACAAAGACAATGGTTATAGCTACCAAAAGCAACACGTTGTAATGACCATCCCCAGTCTCCGGACATGAACCCCATTGAAAACCTGTAGTTTGAATTGAATTGAATTGAATTGAATTGAAGAGGGTAGTCCATAAGAGCAGATGAAGATATCAAGGATCTCGAAAGATTCTGTATGGAGGAATGGTCTAAGATCTTTCAATGTGTTTCTCCAATCTCAGAAAACATTTTAGAAAATAGGCTCCATGTCGTTATCCTCGCAAGGGGAAGATGCTGGTGTTTTAAAAACAGGGGAAGATGCTGGTGTTTTAAAACAGGGGAAGATGCTGATGTTTTAAAAACAGGGAAGATGCTGGTGTTTTAAAAACAGGGGACGATGCTGGTGTTTTAAAAACAGGGGAAGATGCTGGTGTTTTAAAAACAGGGGATGATGCTGGTGTTTTAAAAACAGGGGAGATGCTGGTGTTTTAAAACAGGGGACGATGCTGGTGTTTTAAAAACAGGGGAAGATGCTGGTGTTTTAAAAACAGGGGACGATGCTGGTGTTTTAAAAACAGGGGACGATGCTGGTGTTTTAAAAACAGGGGAAGATGCTGGTGTTTTAAAAACAGGGGACGATGCTGGTGTTTTAAAAACAGGGGAAGATGCTGGTGTTTTAAAACAGGGGATGATGCTGGTGTTTTAAAACAGGGGAAGATGCTGGTGTTTTAAAAAGGGGACGATGCTGGTGTTTTAAAAACAGGGGAAGATGCTGGTGTTTTAAAAAACAGGGGATGATGCTGGTGTTTTTAAAAACGGGGAAGATGCTGGTGTTTTAAAAACAGGGGGAGATGCTGGTGTTTTTAAAAACAGGGACGATGCTGGTGTTTTAAAAACAGGGGATGATGCTGGTGTTTTAAAACAGGGATGATGCTGGTGTTTTAAAAACAGGGGAAGATGCTGGTGTTTTAAAAACAGGGGAGATGCTGGTGTTTTAAAACAGGGAAGATGCTGATGTTTTAAAAACAGGATTGTCAATAATTGTGACCCCTGTCATTTTTAGATAAAAAAAACAACATTCTCTGAGCAATTGTATTAGTATAAATATATATCATGTTATTACATGTTATATACATGCAATATACATGCAATATACACATGCAATATACACACTGCAATATATACATGCAATATACACATGCATATATACATGCATATATACATGCATATATACATGGATATATACATGTGATATATACATGCAATATACACATGCAATATATAAATACAATATATACATACAATATATACATGCAATATATACGTGCAGTAATTGCTCATTATTTGTATTATTTATTTAATACTGTATTTTTTGCTCATCTTCATGAAGGGGTGCCAATAATTATGGATCTGACTGTACACCGACTCATTGATAGATGCGAATGTGTGCGCTGTGCAAGTGTGTATCCGTGAGTGTGTGCGCGTATCATGGTTTCTTACGTCTTTCCTTCCTCCCTCCTCTTTATCCCTCTCCTTTCTCGTCTCTTCCTCACACCTCCTTATCCCTCTCATTTCTCCTCTCTTCCTCCTCTCTCCCTCCATCTTCTTCTTTTCCTCCTCTGTGAGTACTGAGCGTGCTTGTCCTTTCCTCTCTCAGCAGACACACAGTCCATCTGTCTGCCAACCAGATCCAACATGGAGGCTGAGGAAAAGGAAATGGCTGTTCTCTTGATCTCTCCCTTTGTAAAAGAAGAAGAAGAAGAAGACTAAAGAAAACCAACATTTTGAAAGTCTTGGAGGATGTCTTTTATAAGGATCCTTACATCTTTGGTATCTCACAGCAAACAGCAGTAGAAAGTTGTAGGTGATCTAGAGTTGACGTGTCAGAATATAACACAGTACACCGATAAATACTTTTTCAGTCATGGCAAAAGAATACCCTTGTAAAGTACAATAAATGTTTGTAGATAATGGTTTCATTGTCACGCCCTGGCCTTAGTATTCTTTGTTTTCTTAATTATTTTAGTTAGGTCAGGGTGTGACATGGGGAATGTATGTGTTTTGTGTAGTGTCTAGGGTGGTTTTAAGGTTTAGGGGGTTTATTAGAGTAGTTGGGTTTATGTTTAGTATAGTAGTCTAGCTGTGTCTATGGTTGAGTGTAGGTCTCTAGGAAAGTCTATGGTTGCCTGAATTGGGTCTCAATTAGAGACAGCTGGTTATTGTTGTCTCTGATTGGGAGCCATATTTAAGGCAACCATAGGCTTTAGCTGTTTGTGGGGAATTGTCTATGTTGAACGTTTGTAGCATGTGTGTGTGCACTACGTTTATAGCTTCACGATCGTTTGTTGTTTTTTGTATAGTTTGTAATAGTGTTTCGTTTCATGTTCATCTTCGTAGTAAAATAAAAGAAGATGGCTTATTTTCCACATGCTGCGTTTTGGTCCGTCTCTCCTCCACACGATCGTGACAGAATTCCCCACCAACATCGGATCAAGCAGCGTGTGCAACAACAACAGGACCCACCTACACAGGACTATTGGAATTGGGAAGAAATTCTGGACCGCGAAGTACCAGGAAAATATAACCGCCCCAAAGCTGAGCTGGAGGCAGCGAAAGCAGAGAGGCGGAGATATGAGGAGGCAGCAAGGAAACAAGGCTGGAAGCCCGTAAGTCAAACCCAAAAATTTCTTGGGGGGAGGCTCTCGGGTAGTTTAGTTGGGTCAGTCGGGAGACGTGAGCCAACTCCTCCTGCTTACCGTAAGGAGCCGGTGAGGGCGGATTTGGAGGAGAGTGACGCAGAGACAGTAAAGGAGTTAATGGAGAAATTGGAGGAAAGAGTTATGAGGGATGTATTGGTTTGGTGCATGAGGCACGGCATCCGTCCGAATGAACGTGTTGGTGATTTAATGTCACCGGGAACAGCTCTCCATACTCGTCCTGAGGTGCGTGCTAGCCGTCTGGTTAAGACAGTGCCTACAGCACGCACAACGCCTCCTGTGCGTCTCCAGAGTCCTGTGCGTCCTGTTACTGCTCCTCGCACTAGCCCTGTGGTGTGTGTTCCCAGCCCAGTACCACCAGTGCTGACACCACGCACCAGGCTTCCAGTGCCGTCTCCAGAGCCCGTGTTTCCTCCTCCACGCACTCTGCGCAGCCTCCCTATAGTGCGCCTTGAGAACTCAGGTGCCCGTGCCCCGCCCACCTGAGGTGCGGTGTCCTTTCAGCCCCAAGCGTGTACCTCAGTCCGGCACCACGCCACAGCCTACAGTGCGTCTCGGAGACCGCCAGAGTCCATGCCGTCTGCCCAACCGTGCTCTCGCCTGAACTGCCCGTCTGCCAATGCGGCGCCTGAACTCACCGTGCTGCCAAGCGGCGCCTGAACCTGCCCCGTTGCCAGCGGCGCCTGAACTTCGCCCGCTGCCCAACGCCGTCTGAAACTGTCCGTCTGCCAGCGCCGCCCGCGATAACTGCACCGTCTCGTATGAAGCTTCAAAAGCCGCCCGTCTGCCATGAGCCTACAGAGCCGTCCCGCTCAGACAGGCAGCCGCTAGAGCCGTGTCCGCCAGACAGGAGTCGCTAAGAGCCTTCCGGCCAGACCGATCGCCAGAGCTTCCGGCCAGACCGGATCAGCCAGGAGCCTTCCGCCGACCGGAATCAGCCAGGCCTTCCGCAGACAGGATCAGCCAGAGCCTTCCGCCAAGACCGGATCAGCCAGAGCCTTCCGCCCAGAACGGATTCAGCCAGAGCCTTTCCGCCAGAACGGTATCAGAGCCAGAGCCTTCCGCATGCCATGACAGCCAGAGCCTTCCGCCAGCCATGACCAGCCAGAGACCGTGTCAGCGAGCCATGGACAGCCAGAGCCATCCAGCGAGGCCATGCACCGGCCAGAGCCTGTCAGCGAAGCCTGACCGGCCATGAGCCGTCAGCGAGCCATGAACGGCAGAGCCGTCAGCCAGCCATGAGCGTCCAGATCCGTCAGCAGCCATTGAGCTAGCCACGATCCGTCAGCAGCCATGAGCAGCCAGATCCGTCAGCCAGCCATGAGCCGTCCAGCCAGGATCCGCCAGAGCCGTCCAGCCAGCGATCCCGCCAGAGCCGTCATCCAGCCAGGATCCGTTCCTCAGTCCGGAGCTGCCGTCCCTCAGTCCGGAGCTTGCCCCTTATCCTGGTGCTCGCCCCTTATCCTTGGTGCTGCCCGTATATCCTGGTTGCTGCCCCTTATCCTGGTGCCTGCCCTTAGTCAGCTAGTCCGGTGCTGCCCTTAGTCCGGTGCTGCCCTTATCCGGGTGCTGCCCCTTAGTCCGGTGCTGCCCCTTAGTCCGGTGCTGCCTCTTAGTCCGGTGCTGCCCCTTAGTCCGGTGCTGCCTGCTGCCCCTATAGTCCGGTGCTGCCCCTTAGTCCGGTGCTGCCCTTAGTCCGGTGCTGCCCCTTAATCCAGTGGGGTTAATGTGGAGGGTGGCCATTTGGAGGAGGCTACGAAAGCGGGTAGTGACTATGGTGGGTGGGGACCACGACCAGTCGGCCGGAGCCGCCGCCGTGGACGGAAGCCCACCCAGACCCTGCCCCTAGACTTTGTGCTGGTGCGCCCGGCGAGTTCGCACCTTAAGGGGGGGGTATGTCACGCCCTGGCCTTAGTATTCTTGTGTTTTTCTTAATTATTTTAGTTAGGTCAGGGTGTGACATGGGGAATGTATGTGTTTTTGTAGTGTCCTAGGGTGTGTTGTAAGGTTTAGGGGGTTTATTAGAGTAGTTGGGTTTATGTTTAGTATAGTAGTCTAGCTGTGTCTATGGTTGAGTGTTAGGTCTCTAGGAAATGGTCTATGGTTGCCTGAATTGGTCTCAATTAGAGACAGCTGGTTATTGTTGTCTCTGATTGGGAGCCATATTTAAGGCAACCATAGGCTTTAGTGTTTTGTGGGAATTGTCTATGTTGAACGTTTGTAGCTGTGTGTGTCACTACGTTTATAGCTTCACGGTCGTTTGTTGTTTTTGTATAGTTTGTAATAGTGTTTCGTTTCATGTTCATCTTCGTAGTAAAATAAAAGAATATGGCTTATTTTCCACATGCTGCGTTTTGGGTCCGTCTCTCCTCCACCGATCGTGACATTCATAGGTAATGGTTTCACAGGTAATCGGTTTCCCAGAATTGTTTCACAGGTAATGGTTTCACAGATAATTATTTTACAGGTACATGTTTTCACAAGATTATTGTTGTCACAAGGTATGGTTTCAACAGGTAATGGGTTTCACAGTTTCACAACAAAATCTATAGCCTCCACAAGACGAGCCCAATGCTACAATGCTATCATGTTGTTTTTTTATATGTTTACAATGCATATCATGTTGTTTTTATATTGTTACAATGCTATCATGTTGTTTTTTATATGTTACCAATGCTATCATAGTTGTTTTTTTCACTGTTACAGATGCTATCATGTTGTTTTTATACTGTTAAAAATGCTATCATGTTGTTTTAATATTGTTACAATGCTATCATAGTTGGTTTTTTATATTGTGACAGACGTATCATGTTGTTTTTATATTGTTATCAATGCTATCATGTTTTATATTGTTTACATATGCTATCAAATGTTGTTTTTTATTGTTAATGCTATCATGTTGTTTTTATACTGTTACAATGCTATCATGTTGTTTTTATACTGTTACAATGCTATCATGTTGTTTTTATACTGTTACAATGCTATCATGTTGGTTTTATACTGTTACAATGTTATCATGTTGTGTATATTGCTGTTGCTCTCTTCATTGGGGGCCTAGCCCCTATCATCTCAGAAATGCAACTATAAGAAATGACAACAACAAAAACATTCATGTCTCACTGAAGACAGTAAAAAAGCTTGCACATCACAGCACATATTAGGGCCAACATACTGGATCTGCATCAATGTATTACACCTAAACACACTCCCTCTCTTCCTCCTTCTCTCTCTATCTCCATCTCTTCCTCCTTCTCTCCCACTCCCTCTCTTCCTCCTTCTCTCTCTCTCCTTTTCCTCCTCCTTCTCCCCCACTCCCTCTCTTCCTCCTTACCCCCTCCCTTCTTCCCTCCTCCTTTAGATGTTCACTAAGCCTCTACAACCCTCCCTACTTTCTTTTTCTCCTCCTTTTTCTCCTCGTGCCTGTGGGGGTTGGCCTGTGGGGGTTGGCCTGTGGGGGTTGGGGTTTTCCTGTGACGGTATATTGAAAGCTGTGTGTGTGTGTGTGGGTGTGGGTGTGGGTGTGGGTGTGGGTGTGGGTGTGGGTGTGGGTGTGGGTGTGGGTGTGTGTGTGTGTGCCAACCACATACAGAGGTCAGGGGCCTTCAGGCTCGATGCAGCTCCACTGACCTTTCATCTACTGCAGAGACACACTGAGACTGCACCAACACAGCAGTAGCATGGTGTGTATTTTTAATCATGCAAAGTGTGTGTGTTCAGTGGGTGTGTGCTCGTTTGTGCTCGTGTGTAGTTCAGTGTTGAGAGTGTGTGTTCACCGTGTGGGTGTCTGTGTTTTCACTTGTGTGTGTAGTCACTTGGCCGTCATAGCTGATATAGGCCAAGTAAATGAGTGGGCAGGGAAGTGACAGGAGAGGACATCTAAATCTGACACCTAGAGTTATCTAAATCTGACACCTAGAGTTATCTAAATCTGACACCAAGAGTTATCTAAATCTGACACCTAGTTATCTAAATCTGACACCTAGTTATCTAAATCTGACACCTAGAGTTATCTAAATCTGACACCTA